>NC_041373.1:7433816-7733816 GCF_900634415.1 Cottoperca gobio | reverse complement strand
GGTGCATCTCTAAACACAGCACAGAAAATATTCTCACTCAAAAACAGGACTCTCGCTGGAGGCTTGTTCAGTCAGAGCCTCCTCCCACATCTCGCCAGCAGTTGACACCCTGCAGCATCAGACAGGGATAAATCACACGCCCATCTCCAGTTTGAGGATGGCCAGGGGAGCAGAGTTCCATAAATCACACTGATATCAATAAGGGGAAGTGTCAGGGCCCCGGCTCGCAAGGTGAGCGATGCAGAAACCACTTAAGGTAGCTGGTAACAAAGTTTCACTCCCGCCCCACGATATATTTATAAAACTAGATTAATGCCCCCGCACTCATTGCGTCGCAGAGGAAGGTGGTGATGTCTGTATCACGACGCACCTTATATGGGTACGATCATTCACAGATGAGGCAGGTTTGGGATCCCAGGGTGGCCAAGATTGTCGTCTAAAAGCTCCTCAGTGTTTTATTACGAGTTCTACATGGAACATAAGGTGTGTTCGAATCACACTTAAGAGTAGTGTCACAATGGGCTTCAACCTAAACGTCTAATAAAAGTACACATTCGTTTCATTTGACATTTTGATATCAGCTATGAGAAAGATGACGGTTATAAAATATGGAACTTCTAATAGTGAGATCTCATTTCAAAGTATTGTTTTATCTTTTGGAGGAATAAATGATACTGTAGCTTTATGTTATGGCCATCAGTTTTAAATATTTGTATCTTTGTTTCTTCTTTGGGCCAAACAGTGGAGGATCTTAAAAGGCCTCTTGACTTAAGAGAACCCTCTTTTTTTATTATGTGTTTTTATCTACCTATTTATGGAATTATTGTATTTATTATATTCATGAATCCCCCTGTGGTCCTGTTTGTTTTTCTTAATTCTTTGTTCCCTGTTCAGTTTATTTTACCAACTGCTGTGGACATCTCATATATGCATGTCTATATGCCAAGGCAGGTATATCTGCATCCATTATAGTGACTTACGGTGACTCTATACGTTTGCTTTTTGTGGGTCTGTTATATTATCATTACACCTTACTGACCAGTCCTTATACATAGTGTTTTGTTTTATTATTTAGTCACTACTGTACTGCTGATTGTATGTCTAAATCTCTTTGGTTAACAAAAAAAACATTGAGAAATCATGGCTCTAAAATACTACGATACCCATGAGTCTCAGGCACCTTTGCTATGGAGAAGCAGCCAGTCAGAGGCGTAAATAAGAGTTGTATTGAATTCTAAACAATTTGTTGTTGCAAATGGGATCATCACTAATCCAAAACTGGCCCAATTGTGACCCCTACACAATTTTAAGCTCAGTGATTGGATTGTTTCAAAACCGAAATGCACCTTGGGAGTAGTAATGGACTTATCTCTTCATGTTTATCTGGACACACACTTTTGACATGATTCAACTAGGAAAGTTGAATGTCCATCCAAAACTTGAGAGTGCTCTAACTGCAATTCACCTGACATTGTCTATGCAGAAAACAGAAGCGACTCCTGAAATGAAATCATCCTTTGTTGCAACTCTATAGCGGTGAATACAGCTCATCCAAAACTGAAAACCAGACTCATTTCGTCTCCACTGACACATGCACTGTAATTTATCCCTAATGGAAGAACACCATCTGCAACTTCAAGAGCTCAGTGCCAAAGAGTAAAAGGTGACAGGTTTCCAAGAGCACGTTCCCAAACAACAGTTCCATGTCTTTGCTGTAAGCTTAGCTAACACTTCCTATGTGACCTTTCAAAGTTATAGGGCAAACACGTTGTGGGTCTAAGATGTTTCTTCTCCAACATACTGACACGGCCCCCATATAGCCAAGTGAATTATTATGTGCTTTGGTTGTGTCATCTCCCTGTGGGGAAACAGAAGTCCTCCTACACAGGCCAACTGGCACACAATTTCATTACCAAATCCATGCCCAGTTTAAACCAGCTTAGACCTCTCGCACCCTCAGGTTTAAATCTACTCAAAGGAAGAGACTGAAATAGCGTGTCAACCTTTATCAGAGTCAAAAAGAGCCAAATGAAGGAGGGCATAATTCATTGCCTTGTGTTTATTTTCGCTTGCGTTTGTTTTAGTTGGTGTCTGGGCAAGACCAAATAATGGGATGAAATACTGTGAGCCATGTAGGCAGGTGTAGAAAAGTCTCCCAGCCAGATTGAGGGGAGAAATAAATGCACAAAACCTATTTATTCTCTGAGCTCTGCATGACCACAGTTTTTTTTTTTAAAGTTCAGTTGCGTGTCTTCTCCGTAATCTCTTCAATGGCAAACAGTGCGGAAGCAGGCATTTGTCAGTGGTTAATGAATCTTTTCCCCTGCAGACACCAAAGTGACAACAGCAACAGCTGAGCTGATTTTAATATGTTGTGAATGTGCTTCTTTGATGCTCGCTCGCTCTTGTTTGGTTGCTGCTCTGAACAATAACACAAGACTGTGCGGATGAGCAGCAGTGAGTATAAAATCTCTTAAAGCTTTACCACAGAGCAGGTAGAAAGAGAGAGAGGGATGCTGGAGGAGGAATCAGCATATTCCTATTTGTGATGTTTAAGTATTGGGGCTACTGATATAGCATTAACCAGGTTGGCACATAAGAGAGCGTTCTTAAAAGACAACAAATGAAGCTAGGTGATGATGTGAAAGGTCAAACACGGTGTTAAATATTGCATTTGCCCAGAGAGAAGGCTGGTTTAATGAGACACGTCGGACTGCTGCTTCCCTCCACTCCCCTTCTTCATCCTCTTCATGCAGAGACCTCACTGCTACACCTGCTGGCCATTTGGAAGTGCTGCTGCACCATCTGCACTGACAGCCTGAGCAGCGGTGCCAGGAGTCGCATTATTGAAATGATAAATATAAGCCTAATCTAAATAATAGCCTTTCATCTCTGTGGCTGACATATGACACGGACATGCCCATCATCGAGGCAGTAGAATACACAGAAAATGTTGTTTTGCATAAATCCTCTGAGAGGCTCCCATTTGTATGCCTCTCGCTCCCCTGATCCCGTTCAGACAAATAGACCAGAGCTCCAGGAAGAAGAATGGTTCGATGTTTGACAGGCAGCTTAAAGGGGCAAATACAGTTGTGACATGAGGAGGGAAGGTCATTCTGCAGAAGGCCACTAACGGCAGGCAATCGACGTTGGCAGAAGAACACATTTGCATTGAGATGGAGGCATTTAAAAATGAGCCGGTGTCTCTTGCCGGGCAGGCGCTGAAGTCTTAGAATTAAATAGGCTCAGGTCCTGTAATATCTCCCGCTCTCCTTCTCTTCACTAGGAGACATCATACACTCTTCCTGTGTACTATAAGTGACATTTGATTGATTAAGTCTCAGATTTTATTTGCTGTAAATGATGGTTTCTATGAAGTTAAGTTTAAAATTGAGCTACAATGCCTGTTAATAATGTTTTCACCCCTGACTGCTTGTTATATTGTTTTACAACACTAAATCACGGGGAGACTACTAAAAGAATAGGACGCTACAGGATCGTGATTAAAACAACAATAAGTTGATCGTGGTTAATGCCATTAACGGGATAATCATGTATATTCTCACATGAGTGACTTGGAAAAGCTGTCTAGCTTGCATTATGGTAGAGAAGTGAAAAATAGAGCCTGAATTATAATGTTAGAAAGAACAGATTTTTTTGTATTTAACCTTTATCTATGCAGGGGGACCTTATGATTACCTTATTTAAGATAGTTTGTTTTTAACCTAAAAGAGAAAAATCTCCTCCTCTCTCCCCTTCCCCCTCTCTCTCTCTCTCAACCCAAACGATGGAGGCAGATGGCCGTAAACCCTAAACCTAGTTCTGCTCGAGGTTTCTTCCTGTTAGTTTTTTCTTGCCACTGTCACACTGCTTGCTCATTGGGGAATGTTATGATGGGTCTCTGTTAATTAAAGAGTACAGTCTATACCTGCTCTTTATGAAAACCTGCTTGTTATGATTTGGCGCTAACTAAATACAAACGTACTTGTCCCCTCTGAAGCAATAAAATATTTGTTTCTTAACTAAATGTAAGGTTAAAGTGATTCAAGAATGTTTCCATGCCGTTTTAAGCATATTATCATGATTATCGGGATAATATCGTGAATCGCAATTATTTTGGCCAGGATAATCGTGACATTTGTGTTCGCTGTACTTCTGGATTGTGTTCATTAGAAGATACACAGATAATTGCACCAAGGCTGGATTACCAACAGGGCAGAGCAGGCATATGCCCCGCGGCTCAAGAACTTCAGGGTCCTCTAAAGCTCCAGTCATGCTGTGTCAACTGGTTTGTGCTAATTAAGCTGCACAACTAAAACAAAACCTCCACTGACATAATAAGGAACTTAAGTTGGATCCCATTGTATTACCTAATCATGTAGCCTTGCCTTATAAATCCAGTTTTGAGATCTTCAATTTTCAGTTGTTTTTTTTGTTTTTTTTATTAGCGTCAAATTATTCTATCTGCATCAAGTCTGATTAAGTGTTGAACAAGAAAAGAAAAAACTGAAAGTCTTCCCTCTAAATTCAAGCATAAAATGGCTGAGTTAACTTCTCATAACATCCCCACACATCTTGTCCTGGCTCAGCTGTCACATGGATCCAGTGCCAGCCTGAAGATGGCTCCACACAGAATTGTAACCACTACTCCTTCCCTCTGCGCCGTCAGTTCTGCCTGCATAACATAATTTAGCCCTTGATTTGGCCACTTCAAGGAAGCACTAAATAACCAACTAGCACAAGCTCCCACTTGCTCTTATTTCATGCCCATGTGTGCGTCCCAGTTCGGTTCATTTACTTAAAATGCTTGACCACACAAAACTTAGCCAGAGGCCTGTTGAGGTCTTGTAGTAACTTTGTATCTCTGAGCAGCAGAGCCAGATTGAGTGCTGGACTTCCTTGCTCGGGGCTATTGTGTATCAAGTGCAGCTGAGTGGTTGATAGGCTTAGTACGGCTTCTAAGTGGAGTAAAGCCTGGTTTGGTTTCCTTCATGAATCAGCAAGATTTACAAAAGTCCTCATTTGAAATTAACTTAAACCAACTTAAAAGGGCAATAGAGTAGAGACACTGCAGCTGAGTGGGATCATGTCCAAGCCTTTGTACAGACATCTGCAGCTTCTAGCATAATTGCAAAGCTTAAGAAAAACCAGTTGCTTTTTTATAGTGGGTTCCAAAAACAAATGCACATAAGGTAACAGTAAAAACAAGTAGTTAGTAAGATTGGCCATGACGATTTTGTTAAACCTCAGAATTAATTCAATGCCAACGGTCTTTATGTCGAGTTCCAACATTCTAGAATTCTTGTAACTAAACTATGGTTACGGTAGAGTTAGGGTTAAGGAAACTGAATTACTTGGTTACGGTTTGAAAGGTCGTGGTTATGGTTAATAGAGCAGCAAATGTCAATTGCAGTTCTATGACGGGATTCCTGACACATTTACATCTTGTCTCTTTCTCTTGGTATTACATTTTCCATTAACTGCTGTGTAAGACGACAGAAACAGAAATAGTTGTCTCTCACTGCCAGTCAGGTAAAGGTGAAAGAAACATGACAATGAGGGTCAAATTTCTTCTCAAATAGATCATGTGTTGATGCTTTCCATTTAGGACATCGACAGATAGTGCCGGTGACGTCAAGAAAAAAACACACAAGCAGTCCCTGTACCCAGCATACCCCAAAGGTAGAGAGTCATCAGACATTCAGAGGGTGGGTTTGGTGTCAAACCGCAGGACAAGAACAGAACAGATCAATACGGCATTGCCATCCATCCACACAGGCGGAGGTAAAGATAGAAAGAGGCTTGGGTATGTCAGAAGGTTACCTATAACGACATTTGGTGCGGAGAAATCGAGTTTCTGCCCTCAAAATGGGCCTGCTGGCTCATAAATAAGACAGAAAAACAGGTCCAATTGTCCAAAGTGATTGTTGACAACTGCCTCGGTTGTGTTCATGTCTGGGGAAATAAGTCTGTGAATTACATGTGCATGGATATAAATGTGGTTTCATAGGAGCAGAGGCACACTGACTGAGAAAGGAGATGAATCTGTTTCCTGATAAATTATGCATTAGTTCAGTCCTGTATTACCATGTACACCACCATTGCGTTCACATTCTGAAGAACTTCATTGTCCACTGTGAATTAGCAGCCCCTCTAATCTCCCTTCATTTCATCCACAGACAGTGTGTGTCCTGCTGTGTGTGCCTTTAGGCTGCAAATGAGGTGCTGACAGGTTCAGGGAATGTAATGTACTACTGTTTTTTTTGTTTGGGAGTTATAAAATGTAAAGTATTTTGCAAAATTCAGCTTTGTGATTACAAATAGGATGGGCGCACTGAAAAGTTTTGTGACAAGATTCTTCGGCTTTAGTACTTTTCCTTTTTCATCCAGACTCCAGACTCACTATTAATTCCAGAGCCAATGATACAATACCATAAAGAAAATAACACATTAGTGTGCCTCACAAGGGCAATGATACCTTCAGGCTTGTTATTTATGACTGTGAATCTGGATCTGAGAAGACGGTATAAAAGGATAGAAGGCAGCGCGGACGGGCGAAGGAGAGAAAACGTCTTAAATTACTCGCTCTTCCAGTTCAGCCTACCATCAGATTGCTGTCAGCCTGGACTGACGTTTGATTGAAAGCGCAGACGGGTCCACAGGAAACGAAGGTCCAATTAGCGCGTTAGTTGGCCGCTGACCTCTGATGGCGATTTGATGACTGCAAATAAATGTCTGTTAGATTCCAGTCACCATGTGTCAATCACCTGGCTCGAGGCACAGAGTGATGGAGCTGCACTTTACTCCCACACTCACATGGTGCCACGAGCTTGGCTTTTAGGACATTTGGAAAGCAAAAGCATGAAGATGATTTCTTATACATGTTAGCAATCATCCATGCTTTTTTCACTTTAGCAGCAAAGCGGTTTAATTGAAAGATAGTATCATAAGTCATTTCATGAAGTGACCTCGATTGTTTTCATGTCACATTGCAATTAATCATTGCAGTTATTATGAGTAATCTAGAGTGTTGCATTGATGAGGCTCTGTTGAAAATATTAATGAGCTACATACACAAGATTCATAGAGCTTATTTATATCACTTAGACCATTGTTGCAAAAATGTATTCCTAACAGACGATGATGTCTGCAGTCACCATGTATTTTCAACAAGGCACGTGTCTGTATGCATGTGCATCCTCACACATGTGAACCTGCCAATCAGATAGAAGATGATTAAGTGGCAACTCGAGGCTAGTTCTCTGCCGTGTTTGGTAAGAGAAGCCATCAGCCGTGGGTGCAGAGATATTATGTAGATGTTAACATGCAGGGTCACCTCCAGTCCTTCCCCTTTTGTTGAAGGTCACAAGCCGTTAGATGAGTCTGCCTTCCGTCAGGCCTTATGCCATCTACATTAGCAGGCTGAGCCAGGCACTAACAGCGTCAGCAAAAGAAAAAGGCTAGGTGCTATTGCCCTCTTGAGATGTGTGTAAGGCTGACACATTCTATCTACATTGAGTGTAAATAGTGCAAAAACAGTGAGGCCGTGGGGAGGGATTGTTGAGATTGGATGGAATTAGAAAAAGAGTAATAGCCTAAACACAAGCATGATTATTTAATTAAAGGGATAGTTGTTTGAAGTGGGGTTGTATGAAGTATTTATCCACAGTCAGTAGATGGCGGTGGGCATGCCCCCAGCTTGGAGAAATAGACTAGAGTACCAGCATGGAACTAAACAATTGTACCGCTGTGGACGGGGGGCAGCCACCTAAAAAATCCTTATCAGTTCAAGTGTACGCTGTACTTAGACTATTTTCACTGCTTTACCTTGCTGTCACACAGCCCTTTCTGAAGGGGAACTGAAGCTGTAATTTTACCTTACAGAACAAGGGAGTTGCTGGTCTAATTTGATCGATTAGTTTGTTTGTGTTATTTTGTAACTTTGGGAATCCAAACTAACCCTTTTTCTTTTCTTTTTTTTTAAACACCAAAGTCACACAATAACACTAACTAACTGATCTAGACAGGGCTAGACCAGCAACTCCCTTGATCTGCGAGGTAAAATAACTGCTTTTGTCAATGATTGGAGATGAACAATAATGTCTTTGAAAATGGTCTAACGAAGATCAGACAAGGTGACCATGTAATGTTACCCGAACCAACTAAAACATTAAAAAAAGTTAAGTCACATTGTAACTCATGGTTTGGTTTCATTACTGAACTTTATAGAGGCAGGCTGTCCAGGAGAGAACGCCCTCATGATGGACCCATGCCAGGAACTTCGTCCACAAAGTAATTGGCAGCGGCCACCACATGCATGTCTGCTGTGGGTGGTTTCAGAAGTCATGTGTGTTACTGAGGTGAAGCTTTGGCTCACTGAATATCACAGAAGTCTGGACTCAAATCAATCTTTGCCCACTCATCCAAATCAGTCCATTTTATCATCATTGCTATCACGTATCCATATCGTTTTTTATGTATTTATTTGTTGTTTTGGTTAAAACTCTTACTTAACTGAATTCTCTGTGAGGATTAAACTGAACATGATTAGAGCTTAAAAGATTTGAAGATTAAATGATTAGTCGATTAATAAATCAGGCACTGTTTTGATAAAGCAAAAATGTATTATGAATTTAAAATTCTTATAGTTTACTAAATATATTTTGCTGTGGGGCAATTAGTTGGACAAAACAAGCAAACAAATAATTAATCTTAATTGTCTTTTTTTTTTTTTTAATCAACTTTTTACAAACAAATCGATTCATTAATTAAATCAAGAAAATAATTGGCAGATTCATTGATAATGAAAATAAACCTCTAACCAGGGACCACCCACCAACTCACTGTGGCTTTACAAAAGTAATTATCTCTCATACAAAGCACGGTTGCAGGCAACTCTTTCTGTTTTTTTTTTATGTATTAGATTCGGGGGGAGGGGGAGGCAGCTGTTAGCCGGGCCCAGCTGTCAATGACGGCTGGCAGCGATGAGAGAGGAGGAGTTGATTTTGAACAAACCTGTGCATACATGGTCCCAAAGGAACGTCACTTTAAAGAATTCCCACAAAAGCCCAGATGATAGCTGGATGTCTCTGTTTACCTCTGCGTCTGCGGCATACTTGCAATCCCATGCACACATTAATTATGCTAAATGCTGTGATGGATATGAAGAAACCATGATTGACTTGGCAGAATGAGGCTCAACATACAATTCTCAATAGTTTGCCAGTCCATTTACAAGAGACAAGTTGCTGTTTTGTTGCATTACATCCAAACACAATGCAACAAATTGAGGAGAGGCTAGTCCAGGGATTGATTAGATTATGATTTATAAGACAAAATGCAGTCCTGGATTTGATTCGACAGGGTTTTTGAGAGGAGTGGCGCAAAAGAAGTCCCAATTTTGACAGAATTAAGATGAATTCCTAACAATTTCCTGGGCCGTATCTTTCTATCCCCATAATTATTATTCATGAACGTGAAATGAGAAAAGTATGTGAAGGAAATTGAAGTACAGCTCAGTCTAAACTACAATGTAGATCTGCTTATTTCAGGCTGTTCACACAGTGTTATTTCTCTAACCGTACATCCATACAAACGGATTTCTGCGTCTTTCATTTCTTGTGTTGGGAGCCTGACAGGCAGCATTATTGTTGATGACATGCCTTTAAATCGGACAATTTGAAGCCTGTTGAATACATTCCATCCCATTTAGGCATTAGCAATGGTAACGTTATAAGGTACTGTCTGTCAATCTGTAAATGGCAAAATGACAATGCTTAATCCATTAACAAACTAGCCTTCTCCAGCGTCATTTGCACTCTGCTGACAAACACAAAGTTTGTCATATGACAAGCGTAACAAAAAAGCTTCTCGAAGACCTTTCATGTACTACTTTCAATCCACCAAGTCTAAAGTTAACCGATGAGATTAAGGATGCACAATATTCTTTTTCACAATTAACACATCAAAACCTCGCTGCTAGTTGCCTTGAGGGAGTGGCAACGAGTAGCAAGAATACAAATAGAAAAACTGCACTTAAAATTGAACTATCATTCTACTTTTTTTTTATGAAAATCGCTGTATTTTGACTTTGTTCAGTTCAATGTTAAAAAATTTCAATTTAAGAATGTTGGGAATAATTTCCTTTAAATGTTTAAATTCAACAAGAAATGTGTTGTTTTTTAGCAGAATACTGAAAGCAGCAGAAAGGCAGAACTGAGCTCACTTTAATATCTGTTTATTTAACACAAGTAATATCGTTTTAGCGATATTCAACAATGTTATCGCCTATTTTCCTCATATTATGCAGCCTTAGTTGAGATGCTACTCACCCTGAATCCCTCCCCCCTACGTTCAGACTGGAGCGCAGTGACAACAACACAATCCCTCAGTGGCTTCCCATTGAACTCCCAACAGTGTTAGCTGGAATGCATGACTAAGCCAGAGGTAGCCCTACCAGGAATTGGGTCCATGTCTCTGTGGGTGAGAGTGTTGCTTATGTGGCACACGTGTACCCAGCCGAGGTCTGTCTGACTGTTTTACATTACACAAGACTAAACTGCAAAAGCACCTTTTGACAATCAGCGCATCTAGAACATTCTTAAGCATTCCTCAGACTTTATCTCTCCATCTTTAAAACAAATGGGCCATTAAGTGATCAAAGTCTGCAGCTTCTGTATTGTGTCTGTAAGACAAAGTGATGTGCCTCCTACCTCCATGTTCCTTGTACATTCCAGCTACTTGTAAAAATAAACTATTGTTTCATCTGCTTTAAATCTAAGACATATTTTTCACTACAAGTCCTGGCATAGCCCAAGCCGTAACTAGTCTACCATACATGGATGACAAAAAAAACAAAAAACGGAACCAGATCAAGCCAGGGAGGACAGCTCTCCCATAATTCAAACAGAATTTCTCTTGTCTGTAAATTGGTTTTTCGTCGCAACTGGCTGTCAGTGTTGGCGTTTGTGGGTTTCAGTGTGTCAGATTTGACACAGCTCCCCTTCAGTAGCTGTGGGCTGTAGCTAACCACCCACACACTCCCACCGAAGTGCACCCATCTTCTTCAGATCCCCCTCAACAACTTGATAACACTGATCACTCTCATCACCGTCCCCTCCAGCACTCAGCAGAGATTTACAGCCTGAAGCATCCGATTGGTCAAAGCATGACTAATACTATCGAGAGAAAGCCTACAAATGCAGCTGCTTTACTGTGACAGGAACACGAGGCATGTAGAAATTAGGGACTACAGCTTCTCTGTGTTGGAAAGAATACTAAAAATCCACCACCGCCAAAAGTTTCCAGAGGTTAACAGCACATCACATTTGATGACATGCACAATTGGAGGACTAGAATCCAGTGCTTAATGTGCCTGGGGACACTGTCATGTTTCATCTCTGCACCAGTGACCAACACAGAAGCCATGCCCCGTCAATCACAAACTGACACATCCCGGCTGCATGCTAAAAGGACAAGGCAGCCTTTCTCCAGGTCTAGGACACTTGCGAATTACGGGATTTGTGCATCTTTGAATAGAGGCCGAAGAACATACTGTATAAGTGGAGCTGCTTAACAAGAGACAACTCGACAGAGGCTTGCTGGACCAAATTAATTTGTTTCCCAGGCTGTGTAACCTGTAGGAGATGAAAAATGAGGTTTTGTGCATATAAACCCAATTAACTGCTCAAACAAAGAAATTCCTTCCTCACCCTTTAAAATGTGAGTAATGTAGACCTTTGCGCCAGTTTATGGTATGATTATAATTTATGCCACCTCCTAAGCAGCACTCGCAGACTGTCTCTTTTGTGTAGCCCCAGCTTTACGGCCGTGGAATCTCAGAGGAAGAAAAGAGCCAGTGTCATGCGGTCAGAAGGCATTTTATTCCGAAAAAAATTTGTGTCAGCACTTTCTGCCAGGGAGCGAGAGGCCAGCGTTCAGAGCTGTTAGCCTCCTTCTCAGAGGAGGGCCAGGGTTTAATGGGACTACTCTTCCACTCCATTTGCCGGCCCGCATCTCACAGGCCACAGCTGCGTACATGTGAGCCAGCGACTGTCAATCTGCATACCTCTCTGCAGCATGCAAGCTCCACACTCCCTTTAACAGCTGACACAAGTTGTTCATCTTTAGACACACACTTAAGACTACGGACTACAGACAAAGCGTGTGGATGAGACAATGTTAAGGCGATACACTAAAAAGGCAAAACAGGGTTTTTTCATGCACAGGTCAATTTTGAGAGTTTGGGCTATTTTGCTTCTATAACATGTTTTCTTTCAGACTAGTGTAAAGAAAACATCCAGAATACATACTCAGGTGATTATTTTAAACACAGAAAATGAAAATGTCTAAATATAAGATATCAACTGGGGAGGATTCATGATGATATGTATTAGTTAGTTAGCCTATTCATCTGTAGTGTCTGGCACAATGTATGGGATTTTACAATACATATGTTTAAAGGCTGTTTTCTCAACAAAAAACAAAAATGATATTACTCCGAGACAGAAATCTCCACTTCAGTAGCACGTACATCCACCAAACCTTCCAGTTTTATTCCTATCTACAGTTGTGGTCAAAGGTTTACATACACTTGTAAAGAACATGTATGTCATGGCAGTCTTGAGTTTCCAATCATTTTTAAAACTCAAATTGTTCTGTGATAGACTGATTGGAGTACATACTTCTCTGTATTTGGTTATATGCCCCTTAGCCATTTTCATCTCAATTGTGCCATCCACAAGCTTCTGGCAAGCTTCTGGTTGAATCTTTGACCACTCCACTTGGCAGAATCGGTGCAGTTCAGCTAAATTTGTTGGCCTTCTGACATGGACTTGTTTCTTCAGCACTAACCACATGTTCTCGATGGGTTTAAGTCAGGACTTTGTGAAGGCCATTCTAAAACCTCTTCCTTTACCACTTTTTATGTGTGTTTGGGGTCATTGTCCTGTTGGAACACCCATCTGCAGCCAAGACCCAACCATCTGGCTGATGATTATTAGGTTCTCCTGAAGAATTTGGAGGTAATTCTTAATTCTTCATTATTCCATTTACTTTCTGTAAAGCACCAGTTCCATTGGCAGCAAAACAGGCCCAGAGCATAATACTACCACCATCATGCTTGACGGTAGGCATGGTGTTCTTGGGGTTAAAGGCCTCACCTTCTCTCCACCAAACATATTTCTGGTCATTGTGGCCAAAAAGCTCATTTTTAGTTTGATCTGAACACAGAACTTTCCTCCAGAAGGCCTTTTCTTTGTCGACTTTCTTCAGTCGAGCCTTAAGGTGCCGCTTCTGGAGCAAGAGCTCCCTTCTTGCACTGGCAGCCTCTCAGACCATGCCGATGTAAAACACGCTTGACTGTGGACACTCACACCTGTGTTCCAGCAGCTTCTAGTTCATAGCATATCTGCTTTTTGGTGGTTCTCGGTTGAATCTTGACCATCCTGACCAATCTTCTCTCAGCAGCAGGTGATAGCTTGCGTTTTCTTCCTGATCGTGGAGGTGACACAACTGTGCCATGCACTTTATACTTACAAAACAATTGTTTGCACAGTTGATCTTGGGACCTGTAGCTGCTTTGAAATGGCTCCACGGGACTTTCCTGACTTTTTCAAGTCAATTATCTACTTTTTCAGATCCATGCTGAGCTCCTTTGACCTCCCTATTGTAGCGTTTGTGGCTGAGTCTAATGATTGTATCAAATGAGCCTCATTTAAATGGAATCACTCACAAGAAGTTAAGAGGCCATGCCACAAAGCTCATTTGATTGACACAACTTTCTACATTACCAAAATGAATAGTTCATATTGCTGTATGTATATTTTTGACCCAGAATATTTGGTCACATTTTCAGTAGACCCATAATAAATTCATAAAATAACCAAACTTCAAAAATCTTTTTTGTGACAAAGAAGTATGTACTCCAATCAGTCTATCACAGAAGAATAATAGTTTTAGAAATTATTGGAAACTCAAGACTGCCATGACATACATGTTCTTTACAAGTGTATGTAAACTTTTGACCACAACTGTATATTCTGAAGGTTTTGACGGAGGAGTCTGTTCAATTTTTCTGATTTATGAAGTGATACAAAGGGATATTTCACATTTACTCCGTAAATAACTTTGACTCTAATATGTCAACAAAATGAAACAAGAATTTTGAACCTGGCTTTATCCGATGTTCAGATTTCTGTTCCGGAAACGTATGCAAATTAGAACATATTTAATAAGATAATGCCTCATTTGCATATTTAAACATAACATTTCAGAACACTTGTGAAACAAAAACTTATTGTCTTACTGTCAGTAATCCACTGGTTTTATGGTTAAAAATGTTAACCTATTAACAACTGCAGAGGTCATGTGAACTTCTCAAATGTTAAATTAGATGTGCCTTGCTTTAAAAAAAAAAACACTTCTTACAAAATGACTTTGGATCCATTTCAGAGCCAAACAACAATTTCATGGCTGGCCAGTCACAGAGTAATTACATATGGCCCGAAGCCGGCACATCGATCAGTACTCAGGACTTAAATATAAGACTATTTCTGACGGACAGCTTCTTGAAAAGATGACAGCAGCTCCACCGCACGTATTGTGAAAATTCGGAAAATAAAATTGAAACAGACAACATGAATCTATTTTTGGATGATAGAGTTTTCCTGGATAAACAGTTGCAGTTGTTCTACAGTACAAAAAGATGCATCACTATTAGGTACGTGTAAAAAGGTCAACATTAGTTGAGTGGGATGTCGGGACATTAGTTGTGATTGTAATAATAATTGTAATTTTAAATAATTATAATTTTAAAATCTTAATTATCTTTAATAATGAAAAAGCTCAAGTTCAAATAAATGTATAGACTAAATGGAAAAGTAAAAGTGATTTCTAGTCAATTATACTAACAGCTTCTTTTGTTTGAGGACATTCAGTATAAACTCATGCAGACCCCGTTTTATATGACATGTTTAAACAAGTTCAAGGCCCACAAATGTTATGGAAAATGGAAGATCAAATGCAAAGATGAAATTGACTGAAACCGTAATCTTAAAAAAGGTAAAAACAATTATTTAAAAAAAGGTAGGCATCCCGATTACTAAAGGCTGATTAGCTACTGTATGCATGTATCAGAATCACCAGACAAACAATGACTCCTTTTCAGAAAAAGAATGTTAAAGAATGTAAATGTATTCTTGTCCTTTGCCCACTTGCAAAACCCAAGGTTTACAATGAATCTATTGTGACTTCACATGATGACCTTGGTGTGATGAATCAAAAGGTGAAAAGAGTTCCCGACTATGTACGCTGGTTCAAGTGCCATGAAACTTGAGAGATGACTCACCATGAGTAGACAGCGGGCAGGTCTCCAAATCCGGCTTTGAGGGCAGTGAGGCGCTACATTTCGCTGGGCTGAACCACAGTCCCGATCCCTCTCCAGAGGGGACACCCAACAGTTCTCTACAAAGGCAACCACAGTGACATTTAAAAAAAAAACTTCAACTCAAGGCGAGCAACGGACTGAAAAAGCCTTGTATTGACACACAGCAGAAGTGGCAGACGCAATTTGACATCCGGCTCAGTGGCGTGGCAAGTCAATGCAGTGGACTGTCACTGCTCGCTCTGTTTACCGTTGATGATCTTTCTCCAACAGAACACAAACAAACATTGTCGTTTAGGGGAGCTACAAGTGCTGGTTGTCGAAGGGCAAACTAAGACAGTAGACAGTTTCTTTAGGGGGAGGATCTGACAAAGTGCTGCTTTCAGAGTTGTGTGATGTAAAGCTATGCAGCCCATAATGTGTCATTATGTCATTAAGGGGGGGACTGAAATTTCTGTGTGCGAGTCATGTGATAAACACTAAAATGAGGGGGAAATAGAGTGCTGTAGGAATGAGTCCTGAAACGCAGGAATCAGATAGCATTTCTGCACTTCCGCTTCCCTCGTCTCAAAGTCAATGGGCTTTTAGATGCCTACAATAAGGTCTGCTAACACAAGCTTAAGAGATTTTAAAATGTTGTTCTACGACATAAAATGTGTTACTTAATTAACTCGTTAATTATGAAGCCTTTGCGTTTCTTAAAAAAGGAGATTGCTAACAAGTGAGTAAATGAGACTAGTAAACGTCATCACGCTGACCACTAGTCCGCCTTTAGTTTAGTGGTAGTGATGTTGAAGTCATACAACTGTGGTTTAGTTTGTTTAAAGCCTAATGTTAGCTTTTTAATTCTGGCAATTGCATTTCCACTTTAGAAATCAGAAAAGGCAAGGTGTTCATTTGTGAAGATTATCTTGCTGAACAAAACATACAAGTATCATAAACGTTGGTTTTCCCCATTGGCTTTTTGTCTTCCTGGTTGGCGTCAAAAATACGTCATCCATGCAGCACTCTGTGGAGACTTGTAAAACTGAAATATTACATGTTTGGTTGCTTTCTCCTCAGCAAAGACTATCAAAAGATTTTAGACATTCTGAATCTATTTTGGTATCTGGTCACAACAAATGTGGCCATCCACTTCACAATTTCTTTCGTCCGGTTATAAACTGTGCAATAAAAACTAATAATGCCCCAAATACACTTTTTAAAGATTGATTAGTTAATTGGTCCACAGAAACATCTGTACAGTTACATAAACATAAGTGGCAGTTAAGTTGCTCGATAGAGAATTAATTAGGCCACACTTTATGAAAGACGACATTACTTAATAATGTTCCAGTATTTGTTAAACAAAGGAACCAAAACGTCTTCTACGTCTCCCAGTGTAATTCAACAAATTCATTTCGAGCTTCACAGAGTCCTTGCACCAACCCTCAATAATTCTCCCTCTGATAAATCCTCCAGTGTCGATGAGGCTGATTTCCTTATATTCATAAAACTAAAACAAAGGTTTTGAAAGGAAGCAGAATGTCATTTCTGCACAAAGGAAGTCCGCAAACAAAACAGCAACACAATAATCAAGTTTCCTCAAGGGCATCACATGGTCTCCATTACTTTTTTTTCCTTCTAATTATAGTTTGCCTATTGCGCTCTGTGGGGAACACTTTATAAGACTTAATCTGAATTCCACACTGAGTTGCCAACACATTAATTAAGCCGAGTCAACCAATGGGAGTCTAAATAAGTTACAGCAATAATAATGAAAAACAAGAAAGTCATATCTCCATCATTCTCAGTTGTTTTTTTCAAAGTTGTTTTTGCAGGCTTGGGAGGGGGGGATTTGAAATGGCTTCTGTGAAGTCTTGCTTGTGGTAACATTTGGCTCTTGTGATCTTTTAATGAAATGCCATCTCCTGAATAAAAACACACACAAACGCACAATGTTTTCTTGATTTGCTAGAACAAAACATATCTGAAAAGGTTTGGTTATGCTCAGTTTGTGTGTGTGTGTGTGTGTGTGTGTGTGTGTGTGTGTGTGTGTGTGTGTGTGTGTGTGTGTGTGTGTGTAACTCCTTAATGTAGAAGAGAGCTAATAGTTTGGAGCTAAAAACAGAAAGACGTGCAACATTTTCCAAGGTCGACTCCCCTTGTCACTTGAAGCTAGAAGGGTCACAAAGGCCGGGCAGCTGTCCGCACGGCAGACGATGATTAGAAGAGAAGCAAGGGCAAAACGCCTCCCTGTGCTATTCGTCTGGTTGTTAATGATATGGATTGCTGAAACAAAATCTGGCATACAATGTGATAATAAAAAAAACCCTCCATTAAAATCTCTCCCCCATAGAAAGCCAGTTCAAGTCTCAATCATGTGGGGGAATAATTCTCCTTTGTCCACTGGGTGTCTGTATTATTAACTGAAAAGGCCAGAAACAAGATCAAAACAAATTATGCGACCAACACTCCAAGTCCCCACTTCACTGATAAATATGGCATTTAAGCTTCCCCGCTCATCTCCTTCTCAGAAGCCATGAGTGTTTAAGCTTTCATGTAATACAAATGCCTCTGTGTAAAGCCTAGAAGTTCATGTTTGCCTTCTTTTCTTTCTTTCTTTCTTTCTTTTACGCTGGCTAGAGTGTGCTGCTTCACATCATAAAGAAACCGCTGCTCTGTCTAAGACTCTTTTCTGTATGAGAAATAGTTTCTCAGACAAATTGGCCTTCTTACACCAGACTCCCCGCCTTGAGCAAGGTATCTGAGTTCTCCCCTGACTATATTTTCTCTTTGCCAAAGGTCTGGGAAATAAAACACAAGCCACTGCGGACCAATTACTTAGACAAAAATAAAAAGGAAAATCACCTACCATTGTCATCACCAATTAATTTAAGTTACATTGGCCAAGACGGTATATCAAGAGAACAAGCAAAGACACATCCGTGGTGAATAAGGTGACTCCTTTAATTGTGTATTGAAGACTAAGAGTCAAATGAATGTTAAACAAGGATTAAACATCTCCTTCATGAAGAGGCTGTTCTGTAATGTACAAGACCCATAAGCAACCAGAGGATGGGAGATACTCAGATAATGTCTCATTAATTGTATATATTATGTATATTCATGAAATGTATCTAATTCACTTGTTTAAGGGTTTGGTCCAACATGTTCCAAAATCAAGTTTTTTACATTTTTGTTTTACTTACGTTTTGTTTTTTTTATCTACCATAATTAAATTTACAGTGTTTACAAAGCACTATAGTGGCTCAATTGACTGTTACTGATAAACTTTGAGAACTGCAAATTATTGTGCCCCAGATATGTTTCATCACTCTTTATACATTATCTCACTATCGCCGTTATTATACTCATACATTTTTTCATACTGTATATATCTTAGCGTATTCATAATCTACCCCTTACTACTTATTCTACATCCTATATTTATTCTATGACTTTGTACATTAGTTTGCTTTTTGCGCTTCTGGTTAGATGCTTAACTGCATTTTGTAAACTGTTATGACAATAAAGTTAAATCTAATCTCAAATCTTAAATAATCACATTCAATGGATTCCTTCCGAAAACTTTTTTACATGATTACAAAAAAAACTGATAACTGCTGATGTAGTTTTTATGGGATTCTCCTTCGTCCCTGTGCTCATTAGCAAACACTGTAAATAATCAACCTTACTTGACAGTTCAGTTTATTTGTCCATTTCACTCAAATATTGAATCTACCACTAAGAGTCTTGCTATCTATTTTGTCCACAATATAGCTTTTGACTCTCATGTTACTAAGCTTGTCCAGTCCTGTATTCTTCAACTAAGTAATATCGCAAAAATCAGATGTAACTTATCATCATCATCATCTCGTCTTCTAAAGATCTAAAACTATTGATTCACACTTTGTTCATGTCTAGATTATTATAATTCCCTCAACACCTGCCTCAATCAAGCTGCCCATAATCATTTGCGGTTCAAAATGCAGCTGCCAGGCTATTAGCTAGAACTAGCCGTCGGTCGCACATTACCCCTCTTATTGCATCCCTCCATTGGCTTTCTGTAAAATTCTGAATAAACTACAAGATCTTTCTGTCGTTCATTTATTTTTACTTAATTCATATTTCACTTAATTCATATTTTCTATTTGCTTAGTACTTGCTTACGGTTTACATTCAGCATATTGGAAATTAGTCTAGCAGAGGTGGCACAGCCCAATAGTCGATTAGCTCAAACTTCTAACAGAGATCTACTCATCAGCGGACATAAGACGATTCCCCTAAATTAGACGTGTAAGTACTGTTGAGCTGCTTGTCCCATTACTCTTCCATGACCACAACGCAATTTCCAATGCGACAGTCTGGCCTTTAGCCCCAAACAAATATGTGTGTTTTTCACCTGCCTCAGCATCTTTTAAGCACAGGTGCCCTTTCATCCTGGGCCCAAAATGAGAAATGCTGCCTCTTGTGCTGAGACCATGGCTCATTAAAACATGTTGCTAATGTTGCCGTGTGGGGAGCAATCAGAAAGAGGCTGAAAAACTCTCCGTACCATACAAACACAACCCAACCACCTCCAACACCTATACTTCCTTTACAACCTAAGAAATAAGAAATAGAAGCAGAGCATCTGAGCAGCAGCCTTGTAGTTGTCTGAGCTTTAAGTGGCATGTACAGGTTTAAATGGCATCACGTCAAGCAATTATACAAGCACACTGAACTAACAAAGATCAACTGTATACAATACTAACCTTCTTAACAAACACTTGCCATCTGCTGGTCTACACTCAACAAAAGCATTAAACAGTCGGCAGTTGCTCTACAGCCACTGCTATTTTCAGCACTAGTTTGATCTTATTCAGTCTTGATCAAGATGAATGAAACATTTAGGCAAATACAGTCTGAAAGCTGTTCTGGCAGAGGGGCTGGAGCCTTCAAAGCGTGGAGAATGGGATATATGGTTAGGGAGCTGGTTTATAGCATTCCCTAAGATTAGCCCCTTTCTTAAAAATCATCTCATTACAGCAGTTACATCTCATACAAGAGTGGGAACGCTACTCAGCCCTAATACTGCAGCTAACATGGTAGTGAAGCCTCAAGTGAAACGTGTTTCTCTCTTTTCTCTCCATGTGTAGGTTCCAGAGATACAGCAGGTAGAAAAAGTGTCTGAGCGAAAGAAGAAGATATTTAATAAAAGAGCATGGTTGATTATCTCCTGCTTTTACATCAAAAATAAAAACAAAAGTAACTAGAATGGCACTCGGAGAGCGCAGACCCCCTGCCAAGGCCAATGGTGCTTTCAAATGCTCCTTGGATGGTCCCATTTCCCGAATTGGGAAGTCTTTCTGCCGACCTTGGGTGTGTTCATGAGCTTTAATGCATAATGTCAAATCCACACATTTACCCAGATGGAAACACATTTGTCCAATTATTCAGAAAACCAGGTGCATGCAGCACAAATGTCCTATTTGACAATGTTAACGAAAAAGTGAAACATAATTTGTGTATCGGACCTGTGATTTGGATCCACTCCAAAATGAAATGGGTTCTTGCTTGACTTTATGAAAAATCGGGCCAGTAGTTCTTCCGTAATCATGCTGACAGACAGACAAACCAAGCTGAAAACATAACCTCCCAGGCGGAAGTAAAGTACTTAGTATGTATAAATGAATGCGTGTTATCTGCCACACACTGACAATTTCCCTAACCAACCACTATGTCATTACGTCCAATTACCTCTGTCACTCCATGTTAAAAATGTATGTTTCAGGGCCTCCTATGTCTTCTTGGCTAGATGAAGAGGGAACATAATATAGCTTCCTTGGAAGTGGCATTAACACTCCGTGGGGTTTTCAGCTGGATATCAATTAGAGGCTCATTAGACATTTAGAGATGGCAGTCCCTCTGGCTTCCTGTCGCCCACTGTGAAACTGGCTGACCATGACCTAGAGGCAAGGCTGGCGCTCTCTGTATCACACAAGCTTCCTTTAAACCTTGTGCTCCTGAAAAACACATTCATTAAAAATATTAAAATGTTTTTTAAAACATGTGGCCATGGGAGGTAAAGAGGCAGAGGGAGAAAGTTCTTGGATCTTCATAAGAACATAATTCATTAACCAGTGATACATTTACTCAAGTAAAGTACCTTGAGTATTTCCATTTTAGGCTATATTATACTTCTACTCCACTATATTTTGGAAGCCACAATACCTCAGGCTACAGATTGCAGCTATAAAACTTGGAGTGTATTGCTAAACATGAGAACCTGTTCACAGACGAAGAATGCATAATAGGAAGCTTTCGTCAACAGTGCTGCGGTTTTGTTGGATGGACTGCCGAGTAAAGACCCCATCATATTCCGGATTAAAGACTTGCCTCTGTCTGAAAAACAAACGTAATGATGTAACTAACTATCAACACATGAATTGAAAATAAATTTGTGTTATCGACCGCCACTGGCTCAAAGGTTGCCTTCATCCTTGTAAACAGAATATATTTGATAGACAAGTTGAGTTGGCTTTTGCAGTTTTATACAAAAGATAACACAAGTTGCATTGTTTACACAGCAGGTGCATCCCTAGCATATTTAGTTCTTTATATTTTCCCTCTTGCAGAGTTTATTGCAGGGAAATGCCTTTAACTCTGCTCAGTGCTGCATGTTTACATGTATACTCAGTCTAGTCTTGTGCAGCTCCTCTTTATTCTTGCCCCTTGGTGTCCAGTTTGGAGCAGAGGTGGTATGGAGTATTTTTAGACCGACTCAGAGGGGACTCGATGTTCTGACTGCTAACACAATGAACTCTCATGCCTCAACAAGGACACATATTGGTAACTAGAGGCTAAGCAGTAGACCACTCCTCTACCTTAAAAACGAGCCACTCGCTGAAATGAGCCCTGGTGCCGTGTGTGGACTTGATCATCAAGTCTAGAATATTCTCCTATAATACATTTACAAAGAAATACATGATCTTTAAAAGTGCATTATACTTACATTGCTCTAAGTACCACCACAGTACTGTAGATCCCACAGTAGAGCTAGAGTGGTTAGTTTGCAAAGGACAACCCATGCAGCTGCAAGCATCGTGGTCAGTAATCGGACATTTGGTTGAAACGAGAAAACTGAGTAAAGCTTTTTTGAAATGTTCAAGTGTGCGTGGCTCGAGTAAAACCATCTTGGCCGGAGTAAAATACAATAGTTCTCAAAAATAGCCTGCAGTGATGCTGTGCCACGTCGCATTACAGGGCTCCAGACTGACTGAGTGTGTAGCACAAGAGCAGCTTCACTTAGCTTTGATTTATTTAATCAGAATGTGCTGCTTGTGGGCTCTGTATTCAGTGTGTTTAGTAAAGCAGTCAGTGCATATTATTTTATGTATTTATTTAGTTTTACTCGTTTTTAGGCTTCTTGGTTTGTGGATCAACGCTTAAGCAGCTAAAACTACACAACAAGAAAATCAACAATCTCTCATTTTTGTCATTATTTTATTTGTCGAATTCTACAAAAGCTGACAAATGGGCATTTTGTAATTATCAAACCCTGCATAGTGCTAGATTTCATCATTATCAAGAATGGCTGTAACTAGTGATAGTAAAAAAAAAGTAATATAGTGGATTATTATATAAAATGTCACAAAATATAGACAAATATTCATGGAAAGGAAATAAAGCCAGTTTTTAAAAAAAGGGATTCAGTTCATAAATGATATGAATTAGAGAAAAACATTAAATACAAAAAGAAAGCAGAGCTAACGTGCTCTCAGTTTAACATGTAGTTAATCAAGGGAACATTAAGGTGCTCTTTAAGGAAGAAAATAAATATTGTTAATCCATAAATTGTCAAAAATGTCTTTAAATGTCTTGTTTTGAAAGTCCAAAACTCAAATTCACTTTAATGTGATATAAAATCAGAGAAAATTAGGAAATCTTTGTGAGCAGCATTTTCTGCCATGTTTTGCATAAAAAAAATACATGAACAATTATTAAAACAGGTTGATTATTTTTGAAGAACCTGAGAATAATCTACTGACAACCAATAAGAAACTAATGTCATCAACTCACAGAGTTTGTCAACACAACTGTGAATAATTACAACAATTGTGGTAAAGCTTGCTCTGCCTGACCACGCTGAACTGGCCTTTCATTGGCTTTTCGCTCCCTCCACACATTTTGAGATCAAAAGTTCATTCTCCTTGGAAACAGTGGTTGACAAAAGAGTATACCAAGCTACCACCTGGAGGGTTAAGATTGGATCTATGTCCTCTTCAGCTGTTGGACTGGTATTATTTTCCAGTTTCTTTTTTAGTTCCTTAATACAAAGGGTATCATTGAAAACAGTGTTGGCCAACACTCAAAACAATGCTACTCTTCATAAAATCCTTTTCTCCCACACTTCTAGTCACACCCTGTTTTAGCACACAAAGCCAATGGAAGCATCTGTATTAACAACAACGTGTCCACTATGTTCTACAGACACAGAAATGTCTGGCAAATTATAATAGAGTTAACCCATTAAGGGCACTTCACATCACAGAGCGGGGGCCCATCTCCCACTGCTAACTGTGCACCACACACAGAGGAACAGTGGAGCTATTTAGACATGACAGAGCGCTAGTGTTTCATTGACAACTTCGCGCCGGCCCACAGATCACATTTAAAAAGCATTGGCAGCAGCAGTGTCAATGCAAGAGCATTAGGTATATGGCCTGGTGGTAACACTATTTGTATTGTGCTGAACCTATTAGAGCATGCAGTTAAAATGCACGGTTGTTAAGACGGATGCTAAATCCTTTGTAATCTGCTAATAGTGACACCAGATGCTGTGAGAAGGAATGCAATTAATGATTATTTTCATTATCGATTAATCTGCCGATTGTTCATTTGGTTCTATAAAATGTCAGAAAATAGTTTCTCAAAGCCCAAGGTGATATATTTAAAGGTCTTGTTTTGTGTCAGTCCAAGACACAAATATATTCAGTTTAAATGATATAAAAACAGAGAAAATATTTATTCTTTGAAGGAGGTGTTTTCACGACAATATAAAATAGATAGTATAGAGGGAATGTTTAACTTCCTAACAAAACCAGTTTGCAAGCGTATTAAAGGAGTGCATGTTGAAGTACATGGGATTTATTGTGTTGATTTTTACCGTGGTATCGAGACTCGTGGAATTATAGTCGTATTGCTATCTACTACAAAATTTCTAGTATGGTGATGTCCCTAGAGTGCACAGAAGGAGACACATGGAGAATCTACCTGGTGGGTGTAAAATTATGCACATAGAAATCGAAAGGGGGGTTAACAAAGGCCACTGGTTGCTCCAAACAACACTTACTACCAATGCTGCTGTTCCAGCTATGAGACACCGCTTTCAAGCCTGATGAATACTCTGCCATTCTTCTACCATCAGCAGCTGAGGCCGGCTCAAGCAGCTGCCTAACAAGCTAACAGGCTAACAGGGATCTCCAGCTCCCAGGAGGAAAGTTTGAGTGGCAGACTGACTGGATACAGCCAATCTTCGTTATCTATCAGCCTCGCCATCTTGGCAGAAGCAGGTAATGCCATGTAATTTAAGAGTAAGCACACATACAAGAATGCCTGTAACACTTCTCCTTGTCCAGAGGGAAGTGATTAACTTGATTTCATTAAAGCTGCAATGCAGCAGTAAGGCCAAAGACTCCAGTCACAGCAGTAACTGCCAATATGAAATATATCAGTGCAAACTAAGGGGGATACGTAGACATGACTTCCTAGGCTCAGCAAAAACAGGGTTCTAGGCACCGGCTTTTTTCACACAAATAGATCAGTTTGAACATGTTGGTACATGTCAGCATCTTTAAGGTCTTATTAGCCTTTTAAAAAGATCATTTTTTCTGAATACCAATTCTATTTCTTCTGCAGGGCATTCAAAGGCCACTTGAGCCATCAGCTGTACTCACTTTCCACTGATATTAAAGTGTTACTTATTGCTCACAGTGCAGACAAAGAACACAGTATTCCAGCAACTCAATTCTGATTCTGAATATTAGCAGTAGAAGTATTAGTCTTATTAATTCTGATGTTTCCACAGGTAGATGTTTCACACACGGCACAGCGGACTGTGACCTATACATAAGGTTATTTGTGCATTATTTTATGTCAAATCAGTAGGCCTGTCATGATAATAATTACGTGATCTACTTATTGTATGATATATGGCCATGACCTCCATATTGGTTGTTGTGTTTACATGCGTTTTTGTTGGATATTGTTACATAATAATGTCACCAACATTATAACTAACTCTCTACCATTATAAGACTTGGGTATTGCGCAGACATTGAGCAATTTTGTTCCGAGACTTATTGTTTTGATTGTGTGGTTTTATTTTATTTATGTAGGATATTTTCATATTTTTTTCCATATTTCAATTCCAATGTCTAAATATTCTTTTTTAAATTAAAAGTGCATTGCTCTTTTAAAAAAAGGGTATACTCGCATTATTGTGCTATTATATTGTTATTGTATTAGTGCCATAAAATGATAAGAATATCATTGTCGTTGATTTTTGGGACAATATATTGTCCAAAAAAGGCAGTTATTGTGACAGGGCTACAAATTAGGAGGTTTCTGGATGCTTTAAATCAGATGTAGTCTTTAATGGAGAAGCATGGTAAAGAAAACAGCGGATGACGGTATGGATATCAGACTATTCTCTACAGCCCTTCTGATTTTAAACAACAGATCTGGTTACACACATTCTCTTCGGGGACATATTGCCGTGTGAACTACCACTATGATCTGTAAGCAACGACTCATGGCAGCTGAACACATGCTGTGAAAAGCAGGCAGACTTAAAATATTAAGTAAAAGAATCCAAAACCTCAAGTTATAATTTATTGATGCAGTGCTCCCATTTATTGTTATGAAACTGCAACTAGGCCTACATATCATAATAATAGCCTCCCTTCCCTTGTATGTAGCAAACGAAAACCATGAAGCACTTTGATCCTCCGCTGTATTTTTGGTTGAGCTGCTGGATTCTTTTTTTTTTTACAGGTGTATCCAACTTCTTTGAAGAGAAACAAGCAACAATATGCACAAAAATACAAAAAGGTTTCACCAGCCCCTTTCCTCAAATATACCTTGGTTGGGCTTTTTCTTTTATCAGACATCTCACATACAAACAGTACATGTTCCAAGATACTGACGCATGTTTGTCGTGGTTTTGTCGAAGAACTCTTCTGCTATAACAAAAGCCACAGAAAGCTTTATGAAGTGGTATTTGTTACAAATAATACCCTCAACTGTCTGAGGCTGCAGCAAGAGAGGGCTGATTCCTAATGCAAACTTCAACATCTTCATCTAGTCAAAGGTGTGGTACAAGTAGGTAAGAAACTCAGTCAAAATGTACCCATCAGAACTGAATGAATGTCAGTGACTCCCAGCATTACAGGAGACAAAAGGGTAGCGGCGGCTAACCACAGCATTATTCCTCTGACAGCGGAGCTGAAAAGCCAAGATGAAAGCGTCCGGCTTACCTCCGGTTCCATTCCCTAACAAGAAAGAATGAGGCGCTAAGAAAAAAGCCTTTTTCGCATCATTATTTCATAATCAAAGGGCCACAATAAAATGAGGGACATGCCTATGGAGAATCCATCCCTCATTACAGGAGTTCAGTGCAGCGTTGTCTTTTCCAAATGAGGCAATTTCAGAGTGTTTCACAGACTATCACAAATATCTTTATCCACTGATTTTTTCAGCGTGTTAAAAGCTGATGCTGGTGTTTCTCTAAGATAGCTTAATTT
Source organism: Cottoperca gobio (assembly GCF_900634415.1). NCBI lineage: Eukaryota > Metazoa > Chordata > Actinopteri > Perciformes > Bovichtidae > Cottoperca > Cottoperca gobio. Next base: position 7,706,666 of record NC_041373.1, on the reverse strand, counting down.
CTACTAGTATGCTGTGTATTACGCTTTTGCTGTCGTTCCCTTTGCCTTGTATTTCTAATATGACTGCCTTGCCCACTCTTGGGGCTTGGAATTGAGTTACTGGCCAAGAAAGGAAATAAATTATGACCAAAATATCAATTTTAATTCCCTTTACACTGCATTTATTTCTAAACTGATGATTATGCTGTTCATATTGCAGTACATACATACATACAAAACTAAAAAGCTAAGCATTTTTTTTTTTCTCCAATTTTTCCAATAGGCTTTCTTAGTTTCCTTGACTGCTTTTCCTGATTAAAACACCAAAAAGAGAGCCATTTCCCTCAGCACTCAGGGAAATGAATCAAACACCTTTATTTCGCGTACGGAAAACTATCAGACATTTTCACAGCTGATAAGAAAGCGACACCCAGTCTGGCTCGGCCATGGATGCACACCAAAAGAGCTGTTTTACCTCATTAAACAACAGACTTGTTCATATCTGTAAGAGAAGTCAAACACTCTTGGGTTTTTAAAAGTCTCTTAATTAACTCCCACCACTTCAAAGAACACAAGGTGCCGTGTCATATATGTTTGTTACTAGTACAAGTTGTATTAAACGGTCTATAAACTGCTGCTGGTGACGCTTCAAAGTGAAACTTGACAGTTAAAACTTTAACCTATTGTGCAATATCAATCTATTCTTTATTACAAAGTGCTGTAATTTGCCCTTCTGATGTACCCACTTTGTCTCAGCCTGCCTTCCACTCCTGATTTAAATCCGTCATTTTCTACATTGCCAAGACTTTCAGTGACCCGCAGAATGCTTAAACATTTCAGCAGTGGGATTAGGTGAAAAGAGTGATAGCCATGCTAAAACAAGGTTTAAAAAAAGAGGTGTAACAAATATGTAAAAAATATCCTGTTGCTGCATTACATTACGTTTTATCTGGACTATTGTCAGTGGAGAAACTGGTAACTATTCTACAATGGATCTCCTCCCTGTACAAACAAGTCCTCCAAATTGAACGACAAACTAAAGAAAATGATGTGGCCTCTGGGAGGACACATAAAAGCATTTTCTGATCGAATCATCGGTCTGTGCCTCCAAAAACGTTACAAATCACTGTTGACCTTGTCACTAGCCCCCCCAAGTTTTGCGATCTGACAACGCTGTGGTTAAGGTATGATGCAAAAACGACTTTCAGGCTTGGGGAAAGATCCTGGTTTTCGGGTTAAAATGACTACTTTGTTGAAGTTAGGGGGGCTTCATCGTCATGGTTACAGTAATAAACCTTGGTTAAGCCATTGAAATATCCTGGATGTTTCTAAATCTACCCAAAAACAACAATATGGACTAAATGCAAAATATCACAATAAGCTGTTTTTAATGGCATTAAGAGGTTTAGCGTTATAGGGGGGACATTTCTATTAGTGATTGACCACTGAGACGCAAACTTAGATTTCATGTTCAATTAGGCCTGCATAATTGATGATAAAGATTTTTGCCTCAACCATTAATTACATTATATCTGGTGCAATACTGACATGGAGAGTTTAGAGTGCCTACTTTTAGTATCAGTTTTGATTCAAAGATTTGAGGCATGTTTTATTCATCCTGTGCATTTCTTAACTACAGCGTAAAACTGAAGCATGTTTTTTGTCAACTTAAGTTGAGGAGAAATCCTTTGCCTATTTGCTGCAGTAGAATAATTTTGTTTTAACCTTTGGCCCGCCGGTGAGCGTGACAGGAGGGACTGTGTTGGCTCGGACTGTGGAAAACAAGGCCTTGTCACTAGCCCCCCTGAGCAGAGAGAGATAAGCACTGAACAGACAAAAAGTTTAGGGATGGTCGACTAAAAAAAGAATAACATCATGATCTCATAATGGAAAACCTCTTCACTGTGAACTCACAGATGTCTGTCAGGAGTAGAGGAGCAAGAGAGAAGCAAAACTAGCGCATGTTATTGATGTGATGAGAGAACGCTTTGAGGATGACTGTCTTTTATCTGAACCGAGCCGAGCTGAGCTGACAACCAAGAACTTGAATAAAAAAAGTACAGCGACACAACAGTCATCTCCAACCTCATACAAAAACCATGAGTACTGGAACCAGAGTCTTACCAGTCTGCAGACAGACCTACTTTTCTGATAAATGCTTCATCACAGCAGTTCTCTGGATGCCATAAAAGGCATCGCTTGCAATTTAAGAGTGTGTGTGTGTGTGTGTGTAAATGATGCCCTAAAAATGACAGTTTTGCCATTTTACAGATTTGCACCATGTTTCATCCTAACCAGCCTAAAACAAGTTTCAAGGTCTTAACATCTCGTAACATTCCCCGTCCAAAAGCAGACTTACACCATATAAAGTGTTGAATGGTGATCATGGGGGGGGGGGGGACGTTTTCCCCTTCCAAACAACAGGCATTAGACAGATTAACAGCCTTTGTTGAAACATACTATTACTACATAAGACCCTGTCGAGAAGGACCAGATGTCAGATAATAGGCGGAGGTAGGTGCTGGCCTGAAGCCATTGAACAAGTAAGAACAGCTTCTTCCATATAAACCTCGACACTTTATGGACAGCTTGTTGTCTGGGTGGGCAACCCCCTTATACCCTGAGACTGTATGCGTTGAATATAGGTTATACATAGATGATAAGTATGCCCTATGTACAGTAAACTACAGTATATTCACCATACAACGTAGCAATATATTCTGTACAAATTAATAACCTTAATATCCATTCACCCTGTTAGATGCAGAAAGGCCTGTTTTAAAATAATCTGCAAATTATGTGGTAGCATCCCTTATTTGTAAAATGTATGTATGAATGACTCATACCAATAAAACATAAAAACACAAAACATAAAAACACAAAAACAATGTGTTGTACAGTTCTAATATGAAAATCCTTAAAATACATCACGCATGCTGCTGTCCCAAAAAAAAGCTTGTTATTGTATACAAAGGACCAGCTAAGTCCCTCTCATTAAACACTGCTGGGAGTGTTTATTGACTTAGCTGGGTGGCTGGGCTTTGCCTGTGAGCAGCAGCAAGACAGGCATTATAGGTTATAGATTGGCTGCTGCAGGAGCATGACACCTATAACACTCACAATGTATTAAATGTAAAATCAAATAAACTTCCAAATACAAATAAGGGCAGCTGAGAAAGAGCAGAAGTTGCTGTACAAAATAAAGACAAATTACCTTTCCTAGACTCGAACCTTTGTTTTTCTGGCCAGTTTTTTGGCATCACATCCGTGCCTTCTCCGCTGCTGCTGCTGCTGCTGCTGCGGCTCCCGTAGCTACCGTGTCTACTGCAGCGCTCCGTGCGGCTCCTCAATCCAAATCACCCGACAAGTCTGCACGTTTCCAATCGGTACGAAATAGCTTGAGCGAGTGACTCTGAAAATAACTGCACCGATCAAAGTGGCTGCATTCAGTCCAAATGCAGAAGGCAATCACAGGAGCGACACCCATGGGTGTACGCGGTGCAAGCGCGGTCTGCAGCAGGTAGCAGTGCCCAGACTGACGGCTACTTCTAGCCCGCCAAATGAGCCAGGTCTCGGGGCCATTCACAACTAAAGTCATGTGCGTGTGGTGCAGTCAGAGCCAGTCGGTGCCCAGTGCCACGCAGCGCCGCCGCAACATGGAGCGCTGACCTGCCTATCACTATGTCAAGTCACTTAAATCTTTCAAATATGATACTTCCGCTACTCGCTTTCAAAATAAAACACTTAACAGTTGCAACGCTTGCATTATCCAGTGTAAAGCAAACCACAATCCAAATATACTTTTAAACAAATGCATACGAACATAACGTAAGTTAATGTATTCTCATTTCTTACGTTTTTGTGATCATCACTGCTTGATTTCCGGTATATGCAGGTTTTTCTCTGACTAGCTTGACGAAATCCCAGGCGAACAGACGATCACAGGAACAAACATACAGTGGGGGTGGAAGGCGGGCCTAATGCATTATTTATGATGAAATAAGGCACTAATACCTAAATCACTCATAATTATTCAAGTGAAACAAGGTCGATGCCAATCAAACATCAATTCATCTCCCCTGCAGATCGTGGTATTTGACATTTTGAAATAAGAGATGGTAAAGAGGTTGGCGAGTGTCCGACATTATCCTGACCTCTTCCCAAGCAGTCAATAAAATTATAGGCTATCAGCCAGAATTACAATCAGGGATGTTGCACTGGGTGCTTTATTGTAGCATGCAAGTTAAATGGCCCTCAGCTCACCTAAATCACAATTAAACTAATGTACATTGTTTGCTGAAAGGGTCATTTAAAAGGGAACGTTCAAATGTTCTGAGAACAATTTATATTGATTATATTTGTGGTTGTTGTTGTTATAATAAATGGTAGTCATAGTTTAATACCCTTTTTTATTTACCACCACATTAGTGCTGATTACTAAATTAATGATAATGTGCTTATCTGGCATTAGCTGTAATCTACTTATTCTCTTTTGCGAGATTAACTCACATCACTCTTCGGATATGAGAGAGAGAGAGGTAGAACCCTTCATTGCAGTTGCCTCCATAAAGTGACTTGGGGTCACTTTGAGGTTTCTGCACAGGTCTACAGCCACTTCTTTTTCAGTTACTGCTGAGTATGTTTACCTCTAATTTGTAGGCTATACCTTATCCTACACCCTGTCAAGAAAGTGCATAAAAACTGCTGGAGCTACAGTTTTTGTGACCTTTGTCCTCTTAAGTGTGAAGGTTTGTAGATTTATACACTGGCAACAAGAATTGAAAAGCTAAGTTGTCAACTCCCTTTCCAGTCTTTGGCAACTTTAATGAATACATTGTAATATATGAGTATTTTTATTTTCGCTGCTCATTTTTCAGTTATTATTTTGGATGAAGATGTCCTTTCTTTTATTATATCTAAAGAAGTGCTCTGTGCTAGCATAAACCCTATAATTAACCTTTAGTCTTTAAGAAAGAAGTTAATCTTTTGCTACCACTTGCCAGGATTAACACATGCCAACATCATACATCTCAGCATGTAAGCAATGTATAACTAAATATATCCTTCAGCTGGCAGACATGAGAGACCCTCCAGAGAACATAGTTGTACTTTAAAAGGTTCCCTCTCTGCAAACACCAATGAGAAATACCTGAGGGAGGCCCTGGAAACTGGCTTTGGTGCAGGGTTCCTGACATAGTGTGTGTGCGTGTGTGTGTGTGTGTGTGTGTGTGTCAGTGAGTGTGATGGACGAGGTGGTCACAGATAGCCAAGTGGTTGAGCCCCCACAACCCCACCTCTGGAAATGCTTCCACTGGCTTTGAATAAAATCCTGCCAGAGCTTTCACTACCTCTGCCTTCCCTTCTACTTTCCCTATGTCTGAATTTTAAGAATGAACACAGTAAAGGTGAGTGTGTGCAGCCTACTCTGCCTTCAACAGACTGCAAGGGGAGGTGAGATTAATGGGGCCTAACACAAGACTGCGGGGAGATCAGCAGAGGTGTAGGGAGCCAGAGAGTGACTCGATGAAGCCTGGCCTCGGATCTTCTGCTAATCTACTGGAGCTCTGGCTCCTCTGGCACAGATATGTGTGATGCTGGTCTCTTTTCAACCACTCTCAGATGTTTTGCTGATATCACACTGAAATATCAAAGCGTCTGTGATTGTATTGGTTATATATGTGGTCATGAGGGGGCAGAGATTCAGACACAAGCTTTTTTTAAATAATTGTCTTACTTATCTTGCCAACACCACACAATAAAAAGCATTTAAGGACATCTGGCTGAATCCTACATCTAACAATAAGATTCTGATGTCTGTCTGCTAGTGTGTATCAATGAAAGGTGCATTACCTGGAGTAGAGCAGAGGGATTGAGCACTTAGGGAGTATGCTGCTGCTGCTGATGGTTTCCCTCAGAGTACATGTGCCAGATTCACACAGAGGAATCCGTGTACCTGTGTGACAGAAGAGGCACAGTATATAAAGAGTACTCCAGTACTTCTATAAGGTGGGTTGCCTGCGAGAAAAACAGATGCAGCAGAGGTCGCGATAAAACTGATTTTTAATCCTCTAGTAAAGAGATTAACCTGGTTAAAGCTCCAAAAACACTGGATCACACACTTCCAATAATGCAGGTCAACGGCTTCAGTTATGCCGTCTTCACATAATGTGGGACAGATGGTAGAGATGGGAAAGATTCCCATGTTTACGACTCGGGAGCATTTACGTCATTGGAGAACTCAGGATGTTTTGTTTTTTTTTCATTTGTTTTTTTTTTCAACAGAAAAAAGACCTCAAAAGAAAAAAAGAAAAGAAATAAATGTTTACTGACGTTTACAAAAGGACGGCATTTTCAGCAGAGCGAGGTCAGTAACAGATTAACACAACAATGGTGTTTTTGGTGGTACCCCATTATAATACCACAGATGTGTTAAACACAGAGGTACAGTGTAACACAAGTCCACCTTTGTATAAAAGCATCTTCGGTTGCAGACATTTGCTCCATTATGTAAACCTTTTTCAGTTTTTGCAACCACTGAGTTATGGCTGGTGGTTTTGCATCCTTATGGTTAAATGTAGGTACAGACTCTAACAAATATAATGAAGCTAAGGGGTCATCTGCTTCTATAATTTTGTTAATTTCTTCTTTAATACTTTTTCAGAACCCTTTATTAAGCCTGTTGGGCAATCCCAAAATATATGTTTGTGGTCCCTTATTTGTCTACAGTTTTTCCAATATAATGCCACAGAAAGTTCTTTCCCACAGAAGAAATTATGAGAGATGTATTAAAATATCAGATTTTTTAATTAACAGTCAAATTATTTCCATAATTGACCGTTGATTCCTTTATGAGATGAACACAGGTCTTCCTATGTATTACCTTCAGTTATATTTAATTCCAATTCCCATTGTTCCTTGATGTTCTAAACATTTTATATATGATACATGGTTTTTAGTTGAAAAGTTGCAATTATTATTATGATAATCATTATGTAATTAATTGATTATAAATATTACTGTTTTCCTTTATTTATTTGATGAGTGTTCTTCCTGTGTCTTTTGACATTATGTTTCTTTATATGGAAAAGAATCGTGGCAGTACAATGTTTTATTCTTTGAACATAATGCTTCACAATATGAAACAATGTTTTTAAAATGTGAACAAAAATAAAAGTATTAAAATGTGTCTTTTTGTGTTTAATTAAGATAGTTAAATATATAATGAAAGCATAATCACAACTCCAAATCTCGCCTAACATACTGCAAGCATAACAACAGTTGCTAGGGAGAGACAGAGGCACATCCAAGGACTTCATAACACTAAAATATATTTGCCAAAAACACGTGAACTAGCTTTTCCTGTACATCTGTGCGTGAGCGTCAGTTAAGACGTGCACGGGTCTCTATGGGCACGCATCATTTGTAAAAGAATAAAAACGGTGGGGGATGTGTGAAGCGGTCAACTTCACTTCATCCTGTACCTGCCTTCATCTTTCACATCGATCCGTCTAAAGAGTGAGCCAAAACTGCAGTTTAATAATGTTACATAAATATAATGTGTATTCTCTGTATGTCCTCCACCTGACATGTACGGGAAACTTACTGCAACGTGGTTGGTGTGTAGGAGGAGAGGGCTAGCAGCATGGGGCTAACGTTAGTTAGCATGAACTCCGGGATAGCCGACTAGTTTGAGAGTCGACAGACAACGAAACGGAGATTTCAACACTGTTACTTTATTCTACAGTAATTAACAGTACTTAAAGTCGACCATACGTCGCCAATATACTCACTATTTATTCATTAGCAGTAGAACATACAGCATTTCCCGCACCTGCTCACTTAAGTGGAACTCGGTCGAAGTAACGGCAGCGGCACCGTGTGCACAACTTTCAATTTACCTCTCAGCTCATTTTACAAAGGAGGCACCACCTTGTGGCACCTTTTGGCATTGCAGTACAAAATATATATATATAATGCACAATTTAAAGCTGTTTCCTAAAGGTTTCTATTTTATTATTACTATTAATGTAAGGAACCAAAGATTAATTTAATTGTAGTAACTAAACTAAACTAAACTAACTAAATCGATCATCGTGCAGCAAATGTTTCCTTAACTTGTGAATAAGTCTGTGGTTGTAACATTACCCTGGCACAGTCAATACACCTGACAGGATACAGGTGTTACACCTTGCCACAGTCTTGCTCTCCCCAGGATAATTTTACACCGTAGCCTGCAAATGTTCTCCTACACTAGCCAGCTGCCATCTGTTATGTTGTAATTACATCCCAGACACTGTAAACTACTTTGTGTTTCAGAGTTGTACCTCAAAACTGGGAGCGACAGGGCGCTGAAAACCTGATTGGCACTGAATATGTTTTGGGTGCGAAAGAAACAACGAGATTTGGACCATCAGGTGCAGGAAGCTGCTAAATAGTTTCACTGAAAACCTTCTTCCTTTGCATCCACTGTCTCTTTTCAATCTGTCCCAATCAGGATCAAAAGTGTGCTCGAGAGAAGGTAGGTACAGAGGTGAAAGGAGAGATTCCTGGCATGCTGCCTCTTTCAACACTATCACAGACTATGTCTCCTGCAAGGAAGGCTTCAAAGGTGACAACTTAAACAACACCACAACAAGAGCTTACACCACATGTAGGAGTTACACCAGCTGTGAAACATACTCACAGCAGGATTGCTACTTTTACTTAAGTAAATTATCTCAGTCCTTCTTCCACCACTGATTTTAGCACAGTTTCAGTATAGCAGCATCCAATACCGAAGTAATACTCTGAAGTAAAACAGATTTACTCTCCAAAATTTCTTTGCTTGCAGCTGCAGTCGCCCCCCTGCAGCTCTGGGGAAAATGGTTCGTCTGAGCCAGGGAGCTTGTGGAATAAAGGCTCGGTGTCCTGCCTTCAAGCTATCTCCAGTGCAACCGAAAGCATGAACGCAGACCTGGCAATAACTTCAAAGTCCCCCCTGGCATCCAGATGTAAGTTTCTCACTATCTTAGATACATTAGCTCCTATACTATTTCATTAACTCTTATTTAATATCTGCTGTGTTTTCATAGAAATATGTTTGATATCTTTTGGGACACAGCTTTTTTTTTTTTTTTTTTGCATCTCCTTTTCCAAAGGGAACAGAGAACGCCCTTCACACTATCACAACAAGCACAAGTCGGAGCATGTGAAAGACGGAGGATTAAATGGATCCACCCATGGGGAGATGAGCGAGCAAACACAAAGCCGAGACATCCTGAGGAGCAATAACAAGATGAAACACCTTTTCAGCAAAACAAACATTGAGGAGATCAGAGACTGTGAGCGTCCCTCCAGTGCGGAGACTCTTGACGACTTCCTGGGAGATACCACCCCTGTGCCACATCTTTGCATATTTGATCAAATGTCCAGTGAATCTGAAGAGGAGGAGGAGGAAGAAGATGAGTTATTAGCCTCTTGGCAGGAATCAAGAGAGAGGACAGCTGATAAGTCAAGCTTAGCCTCCTCTGGCCTCTCTCAGAGCCAACATTCCCTAGACTCATTCAGATCAACATTTTCATCTCTTAGTGATGGACACAGTCTCAGTTCTCTCCTAGAGCAAATTAGGCGACTGCCACCTACCGCTTCTGGTCAGATAGATAATCTGTACGTGGATGTTATGATGCTGTTAGGTGATATCTTAGAGATCCAGCTTCAAAGATATCAAGAAGCCCAGGGAGGGGCGACTGCTGCCCACAGCAACAAAGACATGGCATGCAGACCCAAACAAAGGTGATCATATGAAGAATAGATAGTAACTTTTTTCTGCAGGATTTATTTACCGAGCTAAAGGTCTGTGCCCGGTTGCATAAAACCACCTAGGTCAAGGTTGTCCTTAAAACTTCATCTAAGGCTGCATTAAACAAATATGTTGCATAAAATCACCATAAGGATTTCCTTTGATCTCTAAGTGTTTGCATTTAAGTATTCCCTTATGCATTGCTCAAAGGTCACAATGAACAATGCACAGTATAGATGTGACCGTCAACCTATCTTCAAAATCTACATTTTTACATATTTTTTAAATATACAGTGTAATGTATTTCAAGGAGAACATTCTCATCTTCTGTCCAGTTTCCAGGCTTTCTTTGTGTATTCTCTTTGTTGTCTAGCTAACACTTACAATACTGCTGTAAAGTAACGTTAAGAGATGATGGTAAGAGTGAAGCGTGCAAACTGAAGTGCACATGTGCTGGATTATGACAATAACTACCGTGAAAGTCTTAGTCTAAACAATTAGGCAAAGAGACAATCTAAGAGGCTTAATGCAACACTCCTGAGCTTAGGGAAATAATGTTTTAATAAGGGACAAACTTAAGTTTGAAACTTAAAGTAGTTCATGCAAGGCACTGGCTTTTTGACAATACACTGAATAGCTATGACCTACTGGCAACTAATTCAGTCGTGTTTAATTGTGCAGAGTTATCATTCAAAATATTCATCATAATTAGATGGAATTAAAAGTACTCATCTTGATTCAGATATGCAAACATGCTTAGGGTATAAAATCTTGTTGAATTTGAATTTGCGTTGTCTCGCACTCTCTGAAGGTTATCAGAAGAGTTACCTGATGAGGTGGACCAGTGTCGGGTCTGCCACAGTGGCGACAGCTCACCAACCAACCCACTGTTATCACCGTGTCACTGTTCAGGGAGTGTGCGCTTCATTCACCTCGACTGCCTGAAGAAATGGATCAAGTCAAGGATCGATTTTGGTGAGTAGAAAGCTAAATGGAGAAACATTGAATTTGCAGTGAGATCAGCAAAGCGGTTAGATGTTTGTACACTGTCTAAGAAAAATATAATCTTACAGAAGTTGAATGCCAAAGACTCATTTATTTAAGATATTCAGTGATCATGGTTAATATGTTGGAGCATACTGTATCTTCTTTGCAGGATTAGGCCCCTACACTGTCAGAAGATGTGAACTTTGTATGTGGAGGCTGAGACTGGACCCGAATACATTTGACTTGGACAAGTATTACAAAGAACAGAAAGAGGTAAACTGAGACAGAATCACCCGATGGAAAAAAACAACTTTATAACTGTACTTTATGAGAGCAATTTTGTCTTGCCCCCACATGGTTTGTTTAGGTGGACGCCGTCTCTTTCCTATTAATTCTCCGAGAAATAGCTGGAGGGTTTTCCTTCAGGACTTTGCTCGCGAAAGCTTTTCTACCAGCGAGGATGACACGTTCCTGCCCACTCACCAGGGTAACTATACGTTCTTTGAATCATGATTGTTTTACCTATAAATTCAACATACTATGGCACATAATGTGTAACAAATGAGTTACTATTAGCATGCTGCAGTTCCATGGTATGCATTGTAGAGCCAGGACACCAGAGGCTGTTGTTGAAGGATCACCACTAGAACTACATTTATATTTATCAATATTGATGTGTGAAGTAAAATAAATGATTACCTAGATAAATTAGTATGTTAGAAGTCAGACCTTATGAGCTAGTGCTTCTTGTTTTATGGTGCTTTATTATATCCTATATATTTATTTTCTTGTTTTGTTTTTGTGTGTTTAATGTGCTATTGTTGAGTTTGTGTTTTGTACTGTCTTGTGTATTTGTATTTATTGTAACGAATTTATGATTTTGACAACATATAGTATTTATTAGTGTTCCCCAAATAAAACATTTCTTTGAATACAAACATTTTTTCAATATTCTACTATGAACTGAAGGACATTATATTTTTGTATAGAATGGAAACTGAAATGTATGGTAACATGGCGTTATTAATTCTGTCCTCAGGTGCAGATATGGTCACTGCTTCCCTACCTAATAAGGATGAGACTCAGAAGAAACAGACAGAGGACGAGAAGCGCACCAGAGTCGTCTGACACTTGATCAGTCTTCTTTTTTTGTATCTTACAATAAACCACTATGCATCTAATTTAAGTGAGTGGATCAATGTGGCACAGGAAATGTAAGCGTTGGAGATATACAGTATATTATGATTAAGTAATTGTTTAATACAATTGCCATTACATTCAGTAAAGTATCAAGTGTTCAAATTATTCCTATAATAACTGACCTCTATATTGATTTATTCTTTTGGCACCATTTCATTACATTAGGTATTTCAGTACACAGATGATGCTTTGTTTTAATCCATCCTCAGGTGCATGTTAGAAATCAAACTTAACCATAACCACACTAAGAGGATTACACAGGAGTCAGTGAACAAGTGTTATCAAGACTCAAGTTGATGTTGCAGGAGAACTGGTTCTAACAATGTGCATCAATGTCACATGAGCGAAATCGCTGATGCTCCTTGTTGAGATTCCTGTGATGTGGCTCAGTTCTCCCACTACCTGTAATGCATGAGAAGAAAGATAGCCTACTTCATACAACCGAGTAACAGATTCAGTACACACTAACAGTAACTAAACTTGGATAAGGTAGATATGCTTTGATATGGCTGCACATTATGTCCACAATATTAAACATTTAAAACACTGAAAACAAACGCTATTGTGAATGCAATTAACATTTTAATACTTATAAAAACTTAAATGTGTCACCTGTTCCCATTTTCTGACATAGAGGATGAATGTAGTCACAGCAATGACACCAACGCCAAGAAGCATGCAGTCTTCAGTCACTGTCACAAACTTCTCTCTGTTTAAAGAGGGTTCATTTAGTATTAAAGCTGCTACAATTCATATTTTTATATTAGCAATGGATCAAATGACTATGTGTAATGAAAAAGAAGTTGCTGTAGCGAGAGTTAACACCTGACACCAAACAATATTGTTCTAGGCCACAGCAAAGCTTTTAAACCCACCTGCCCAGCACCTTTAGTTAGTGGAAAACACAACAGAGCTAAAAGGAGAGTGGATATTTGGACTTTTTTGGCCACTGTTTTTGCTAACAAGTTCACCATATCGACTTGAAAGTTAGTGTTGTGGTCACAGCTTCTTTATATACACCACACAACAGTATTAGGGTGTCATAATTTAACAGCTCTATATGCATTGCGGAGGATGCGAGTCATTAAACATGATGACACAAGACTAAATTTGAAACCAAAACAGACAGTTCTCAGCTGGTCGTTGTCCACTCAACAGCCAGTCAAGCAGCTTGTCCACTCGACCATGACAGCAAACACCTGTTCCAAAAATCAGAAAATGTGGCTTAAAAATAAATGTAATACCTCTGTTGTTTGGATGGGTTGACACACTGAGTGGTCGTCACTAACAAAGAGTTGTAGATGGCAGTCCTCTGTAGGCTGACGAACTGGAGAACGTGCTGGCACAGCTGGTACAGGCGCTCCACAGGGATGGATGATTCATTGTGTCCTATGAAAGTTTATTCACCTCTTTCAAAGTAAGTTCTTGTTGCCATTTATGCCGACCAGCATGTAGGGCAGCATTTCAAAGTCAGTACAGATGACTGAATTATCTTTACAGAATTATTTTTGTTACACCCTTATACTTTGCAGAAGCTGCTTCGTGTTTAAATATGATATCTTACCAAGCACCTCCAGAAGGATTTCCACATATGTCAGTGGGTTAGTAGTATTTAGTCTAAATTCTAGACCTTTTAAGACCATCAGCTCTGATTCCAGGACAGTCTGCTTGGAAACACTGTGGCCGACTGAATGCAGAAAGCGCACAGCAGTATTGTTGTCGATTATCTAGAAAATATTGGAAACATTTTTTTTTTAAGGTGAGACGCTACAGGCAAAACCATTGTTTTTCATGCACAGGTCAATTTTGAGAGTTTGGCCTATTTTGCTTCCATTAACATGTCTTCTTTCATACTAGTGGAAAAAAATACAAAATAGACATTTAGGTGTTTATTTTACTAACTTTGTCTATTTGGAAATGTATGCAAACTAACACATATTTAATAAGATAATGCCTAATTTGTATATTTAAACATAACATTGCAGAAAACTTAATGCGTCTTAATGCAAGTAATTAACTGGATAAGTTTCATGGTGATATGTATTAGTTACAATTGTTATCTTATTCATCTGAAGTGTCTACATCACAGGGTATTGAAAGATCTTCATCCGTGGCATTGCATAACTTACATGACTATGCAAAGACAGTTTGCTTGCAAGTTGCACGCAGGTGAAGACGATGAGGGGGAATTTGTCCTTGAGCTTGTCAAACACAGCATCCTCATAACTTCCTGGTTGATCAGCAGCTGCACCTGGAGGTGTGGGTGTGGTCAACAAATCTGTAAGGTGCTTGACCATGAACCTGGGGGAGATAATTAGTCAAATGAAAGGCTAAACCAATATCATAATGGATGGACAGGAAAGGCAATTGTGCTGCTCCTTCTTACCTTTGAAGTAATTCGATGGCTTGGTATCCAGCCAGCGGATCGAGTCTTAGTTCTTTAGTTATCAGGAAAATGTATTCTGAGTAACACACCAGAGAGGGAGGCAGGACGTTAGCAAAAGCAGAGAACTAAACAGAAAAATATTTTTTGCACACACACAGCATGTTGGGACAGAGTTTATCAGAGCATACCAGATACATTTGCAGAAAGGTCATTTTTAAGGCAGTTAATGTGTTTGGGCAATCCTGTATAAAGCAACAGAGAGGGATCATCAGTGGGGGGAAATAACTAAGTACATTAACTTCTACTCCACTACATTTTGGAAGCTAATTTTGTACTTTTTACTACTACATTTATTTGGCAACATTAGTTACTGGTTACTTTGCAGATTCAGATTAATACAAAAATATAAATCAACTTTAAATGATGATATATTATTATGGCATAATCTACCACATCATGATATATTATTCTAAAATGCATAATGAATACTTTTACTTGTAACAGAGTGTTTTATTGCTACTTAAGTAAATGATCTGAGTACTTGTTCCACCACTAGATATCATGTAGTTATGTGAAATAAAATGTAATACGAGCCATTTCTCTCCAGATATAATCGGTTATTCACTGTCATTTATGAGCGCCTTGCTGTGATGCTAATTTGAACATATTATAAATTAAAAACTAGAAATATTTCTTATCAAGACAAATCTTCCTCTAGATGATGAAATAAAATATCATAAAACCCAGCTGGTCCAATAAAGACAGGACTAAAATTCCTGGAATTATTGTAGGAGAAGGATATTTATTTGAACTTCTGATTCTGATTTTACATTTCTTGAATGGAACAGCCTAAATTCAGTGTAAACTGACAACAAAGTTGTATGGTATCATATTCTCTCTTTTTTGAAACTTATTTTTGCGGGAAAAGAACTGAGAGACGTGAAATTAAGACATTTAACTATGAATCACAACCATGCAGAGTTCTCGACACCCCCCACCAGACACCACTTTGCACAACTGTACTCTGTTTCTAAAATCTGTAAAGAAACTCAAGTATTTATTTGGAAGTTCCTGCTATTCTGTGAGAATACTTTAGCAAGCCAGTACTGACACCGGGAGAAACATGTTAAAGAAACAGAACTTCTAGCAAAAGTATCCTCCATGGTTTTAAGTAAATCGATTGTATTTTAGCCGTTATGTGAACTACAAGAAGTCTTTAACACTGCTTTCCATTTCCTCCTCCTCACTGGCAGCTAAAGTCTGGAGTCTCTGCTACCTGCAGGAGTTTGCATTGAGAATTGGCCTCTATAATAACAGGGCTCACAATTCCAGGTGGATGAAAGACTTCAGTGTAATGACAGGGAACAGTGAGGTAGAGATAGTCCTGTATAGCTTAGTCAGTCACACCTGCTGACAAATGTATTAACATTATTGCAAAATGAGTGCACCCCAGTTGAAATAATTGCATAATGGCAAAAGTATATTAATAAAAGCCTCATTTATATCCAGTAATTGTAGGCTAAATATTAGCGACCATAGAAGATGATATACCAATGTATCCAAGGACAGTTGACACAGCTGTAAAGTCATTAATTAAGAGGGACAATTAACATTCTGCAATGATGAGTTAAGTTATTTAGCTACACACTAATTGTCACAGCTGTGTGTGATATAGGCCTAATAACATGTAAATTGTACATAATACAATAGATGACTTACCTGGAATATTTTTAATTTGACAGATAATGTTACTTCGGTAAATAAATTAAATATTTCTCAAAATAACGGTTATAAACGTAAGTCTGACGTTAGGCTCATACGCATTTAGAATAGGCCAAACTAGAGTTGTAAATAAAAATGTCCAAATTCAACTGTGTAAAACAGCAACTACCGCTTTATGTTCAAACAAATATATAACGTCCATTAAAATGTTTACTTGTCAGCAAGCTAAAATTAAAAGAATGATAAACTGCCAACGTTAGCTCTCTGCGGTCCAACTATCCTTACTTACCGATTAGTCTTTTATCTTTGAAGTTTCCGCTACATTTTGATAAACTCTTGAGGTTATTTTTGTTTCTTTTGTTGAGATTAACAAGAAAATCTGTGAGTAGGTCAAAGGGGGCTTCTCGAAATTTTAAATGTATACTTTTGCTTGGCGAACAAAAGAAATGTTTTGCCATTTTACTACACTAACGGTCGTACAAAAGTTACATTTAACTACAAACAACCAAGTCCATACTCCGTTTATCTTATATGTTCCAGAAGATGGCGCTATTCCCGCGGTTTTCACCCTAGGACCTATTAAACGTTTCCTAGTAGGAACCATTGCTGCCGTTGGGGCTCATTTGGATGTTACACAATTGTTTCGTTCGCATAGTACTTGGTGGCTCTTCTAGTGCTGCGCAGCGCAGATCTCACAACATGGTGATAGGCTACTCACGACAGTAGATACTCGCCTACACATCTGTAGATCATTGGAAACGCAGCTGCTCGTGTAACTGCTGTGAAACAACCTTGCATACCTCACTGACAGCAGACATGGCCGACAAGACGCCGCTGGAGTCTGTTGCTCGCGTTGCGACCAGGATAGACCCGACAAAAGAGGGTCTTTCTATAGATCAGATTCATTTCATCCGACAGGTAGAGCTCGAACAGTGGAAGAAGAAAATACATAAGCTGCGGACACGAAATGTTGTGACGGGTCTCGCCATTGGAGCACTCGTTGTGGGAATTTGTATCCTTGCCATGCGCACTAACGTCAACCGAAGGTGAACTATGTAATGTTAGCTTAGCATGCTAAAGTTACTCAGGGGTTGTTGGATAACACGATGTAAAGCATAAAGCTAGTTTATTTCTGCATGTTGTGCTATTAGACTACACGTATTTGATTTGACTGGTAGATGTAGGTAGCATGCTTTTAGTAAGGTACACAGTTCACCATTCATTGAGTGGTAGGATGTTGGCTATGACAGGAAATCTCAGGTAACGTTAACTGTTCAGGTGGTTTTGAATGCATTAACAAAGTATAACACAGGTTACATGTATATTTTTAAAGATCCGTAAGTAGTAATCAATTGGCATTTAGCGTCTTTCTGTGTACTATTTAAATGTACCGATGTTAGTTCCTTTTAGGCAGGCAAGGGAAGGTGAGCCACGGTGAGTCTGATGACTTCCCGCTGTTACATCAACATGTTCCCGTAAGCGTCAGTGGGTACTTGTGATGGCAGACGTTGAAAATGTGGGTTTTCCCACTGAGGATACCCATCTATATTTCCCTACATTTGAAGCCCATGTTTGTCAGGAAAAGAAATGGATATAAATATAGAAAATTAGACATGATGAAATGCTCAGGGTAAAGCTGATTTACTAAGTCACAATTGTTTATTTTGAAATTGACTTACTATCTCACAATGTTAACCTACCATGAGCATTTTTTAGTTTAACCATGCGTAACATTTCTACTTTTTTATTTTCCTGATGTATATGGTCTTCCATTTTTACACCATTTACTGTATATCAAAAATAACTATTTGTATAGCACATTTCCTGCAAAGATTCAGCCCAAAGTGCTTAACAAAACAAGGTCAGATGAAAATAAACAATAACAAGCAATAGTGAGAGAAAAACAAACAAGCTAAAAACAGTTGGATCACAATACAACAAAACATTAACAATGATGCCAGTAAAGTTAAGGTTGGTCTAATTTCCTTTTAAAGAAGTAGTTTGTTTTTATGGCCCTAAACTGTGAAACACCCTCCCCTTGGATATTACCTAGGGGAAACACTGAAAAGGGTAGACTAAATGCAACACAAATCAACTGCACTACAGCTTCCAAAATGACCGTAGACTTGAACAAATACCTACAAAACTATGCTACAACTTTTATGAAATTAGGAAATATTGCAGGAAGGTTGAATTAGAATGTATTTGTTTGACTTAAGTACCTGATAATCTGGCAACTAAAAGTGCAGATGAGATGAGTTTGGTGTTTTTAATGAATAACCTTCCAGCAATTGGATACAAACCTGACTGACACACTTCTTGTCATGTAATGTTTGTTATACATTTCTTCTTGCTGTCAAATATTTGCCTTGACCACTTGCTCCCCTGCTAGACGGCTTCACATTTTACTCAGTCTCCCAGGAGAAGGTCATGGATGAAATGGATGAGGAGGCCAAGCGTGCCAGACTGCAGGCCCCAAAGAACGGTGCCAACTGAGACGCATGCGTCGCCTGTTGTCAGACTGTTTGTTCGTCCTGCACTTAACTGAGAAGGGACTTATGTGGACACTGACGCCACTGATTTATATTCCATGGCTGGCCGCTGTTTTTCATGTTGAGAAAACAGTGGACTTTGTTTTTTGTTTGAAGGTGAGGTTCTGCTGCTGACTTATAGCTAGACGTGTCTTTGATTAAATTTGCCTGTCAGGGGAAAGGAATACTCCACTGGGCTTTAATGTTACCCAGAAGGCCAGACTGTAGAGTAACTATAACCCGTACAAGTTTCCAGACCAATCATGTGATGTGCATACAGTTCAAGGGGAATATCCTAAACTTCAGTCAACTAATGTTCTATCTACAGTGGCCTTTTAACGGAGAAATGCCAGTGACACTGCAGAAATGACGCTCGGATGAACCTGAAACATTTATGTCGATGATTTGTAAAATAAAAATCTAATGTATTTGATTTTGTTTTCAACACAATTATGTCTGTAACTGTTTATGTGAGAAAAGACACACCGGGTGAAGCAGTAAAGATGACAAAAGAGCCGTGGTATTTACAATTGCATTTATTTTTGTCAAAATTTGGTACATGGAGTCTGATCTAGCCACCAAACCTCGAGAGTAAAAATATAAAATAAGACATTGTAAGGGAAAGGCACAGATTCAGCATGGCAGGACAGCAGCAGCTTCAGAAAGCGATACAACTATATAGTTACATTAAAAAATTTGAAAACAAAACTTCTTCGAATATATTATGAACTTTGGAAAATCTTACAGGGATTCCACTGCCAGAAGATTCAGTGTGTGTTGTGAATATTTTATAAGGCAACAGCTTCACATTCACAGCTTGGACTGATTTCTCTATATCCCACAATGCACTAATTATTTAAAACTGGGAGGGTAGATCGTCGTTACTGTGATCAAACATAAACTAGCATATTCTCTACCTCCCTTGTGGAAAAACAAACATGAAAGATATCAGCTCTTCCTCGAGTGAACACAGTTTAATCCACAACTGGTAAAAATGATTGAGAACAAAAGTTACTAAAGTGCACAAGGTGCTTGATCTATGGAACAAGCGACAAATATGATTTTTGCTTGAGCAAGAATTAAGGTTGCCATGTTTAGTTTACTCGTAACTTGTAAACATGATCTAGAAATGCATTCTACTATATACACATGTACAATCAACGGGTAAGCCAGTAGTCTAAAACCTAAGGTGGATTTTTCACAACTTAACAATGCAAAGAAATAATTGTTTAAATTTAAAACCAGCTATAGTATTTGAAAATCAATGTGTAATGTCGTCTTTGCTAAAGTCTTCGACACATTTAACCAAAACCTTTTCCAATTTAGACATGTCAACATTTTTAACTGTTGTAAAACTTTTTCTTTCTGAAGCATCAACATCTTCATATGTATGCGTTGATAGAAACGATATCTCCTTATTGTACAATGTGAAAAATCTTTTTCGCTACATCTAAAAATGTCAGGACTGCATTCAAACGTCTCCATGTTGTGTGTAGAGAACGTAAGTCATCCTATCACTAAAGAAACGAAAAGATGTACAACTAAATGTTTTCAAAATACACATTGGGCAATGCATCTGGAGCATTAATCAGAGTATTCACTGTGGAGCCAGGAGGTGCTGAGACATCATTAACTAATTGACAACAGTAAAAGTGTCAGAGCCTCAGCTATGGTTAACGTTACTGTGCTTAGGTTGATTAATGGCAGTGAATCAGACGAGCAGGAAAACAGGAACAATCTTCATTCTGGGTCAAACTGCAGCCCTTTGTGTCATCGCTTGTTGCATTAATGCTAAATGCTTGCGGAGAGAAAAACATTTAAAACATCCTGTGTTGCAGAGTACTGTGGCGTCAGTTTCTTTCTGAACCGTGTATTTACAAGAGAGCAATAATGATGTTTAACATGAAGTTACTTTGTGCTTCAGCTGCAACAAATTCACAAGATCTGACGGAGGGCTGAGAACTGGATGTTCCAGTCCTGTGTAAATCCAGCTTTGTTGATGACAGTTTATATATAATTAGATACGTTGAGGTAAATGACCACTGGCAGAGGGAAGCAGGTTACCGATCAGTGTGCCAGTGAAAAGTGTTAACGCGATCCACCTACAGGACGGGTTTGACCACTGCGGTCACACTTCAGATGAGGTAGTCCACATGTACAGCGTGCTTGGCTGAGAGTTTCTTACTAGGAAACCGAGAAGGAAAGGAATACATAAAGTGAGAACAAAGCATTTGTTTGTCAAGTTTAACAAGTAAATAATAGTTTTATGAAATCTGTCAATGCAATGTTCACTCACAATTCTACTAATGTCAGTGGCAAAGGTGACGCCTTTGCTTGGTTTATCCTGGGAGCCGCTGCTGCTGCCTCCAAGGGAGTTTCTCCTAATGATACCTAGTGAACAAAACATGCTTTATAAAACCTATTTAGACATAAGGCGGATCCAGAGAAATATTAATGGGATAGGCAAGAAGACTTTAAGAGGTTGCAGAAATATATGCTGATTTAAACAATCACATATCAATGTTTGCTTTGAAAAGGCCCCAAGTGAAGATATGTTAACTGAAAATGACTGTGGCAGATAAGTAAAGCATTAAATAGAAATACCAAAAGGTGACAATAGAAATAAAAAAACATTTCTTCAGACATTATTTCAAATACAAACATGTATTTTTCTCTTTGAACATTAGCTTGAAATTGGGCCATAACATCATTAAATTCTATATGATCATTTACTTTTATTAACGTGTTATTTTTAATCTAAATGAATATTACATTTGAAACCCCTAATAGACCAAAAGTTCGGGCCACCTTTAATCCCTCTGCAGCCTAAAAACAAGACCAAAGTATGGCCGACAGCCATATCTGTGCAAGAAATACACTTTATAAAAAGCTGACTTGCCTTACCACGAAATACTGTCTTTAGCATTATTAGAGCAGCAGGAGCCGCCAAATCTATGCAAAGACAATAGTTATGATAAATAACAAGGTAGCCTCATTTGTATTTGTCTGCCGATTCATGTCAATCAAAGCTGTCAATCATATCATCAAGTCCAACTTTATGAGTAAGTATATAAGTAATAGGGCTGAACAAGTTATCTAAACACTATCAAACTCCCAATATGGCGTGGAAGTGGAACATTTAAAAAGGAGCTTCAGCTGTTTGATAAAAAGGTCAAATAGACAGAATGCCAGTATAAGTGAAGTATTGTGGCGCTACAGAGATGCCCTGGCTGTCGGACATTTCCCAGGTATTAAATGTGGATATTCCTGCTGACCTTGGGGTGGCAACATGTCCAAGCGCTGCAGGCTGTTCCTGCGGGACGACGGGAAGCCGCTCCCCTTGGACAGGCGGCGCTGTCGGCTGGACAGCACAGTAGCAGGAGAGACGATGCCCGGAGGAGGAACCTTCCCCATCTTCTCATACTAGCTCCTCAATCTCTCTCTTCTGGGCGGCCTGCAGGGCCTGCACCTCGGTCAGATGTCTGATCAGGGACAAAAAGTAACAAACATGAGTGGTTGAAGGAAAAAAATATATATATACTGAATATAAAGGATCACAATTCTAGTGCTGAAACAACTCTTCTATTAATTTACAGAAAAATATTATTAACATATATAATGTTTAATCATTTTCAGTAACTTGTTCAGGTTTTAAATGTGAGGATGTGTTGTTTTTCTTTGATGCATTTACAATTTGATTATCTTTTGGATTTGGATTCTTTCTGGAACAAACATGAATAAATCACATTGGGCTCTGGGAAATTGTGATGAACATTTATTAATATTTTTTTAACAGACTTAATAAAAAAAAACAACAACAGATTACTCAATAATGAAAATATTTTTTGCTGCAGCCCTACCAAATGGCTCAGGCTCTTTTTTTAATATGATCAACACATCATATGCTAATAAAAAACTTTGGGTGAAGATTTGTGTTCAAACTGAAGAGTTGTTTCATTTAAACATCTGAAACAAACTTACCTTAAACATACAGTATAAAGACTGAGAGAAGAACATTCATGATGGCTTCATGATTTTTGACTTAAATCTTGTGTCATACAAAAACATTAAGTCCCAAAGTTTCATTAAAGATCATAAAAGTCATTGAAAACTGTTTGATATTCATGTGAGTTGGAGAGCCAATGGTCAAAGCTCTTAATATTACAAAAAAAAATCATACACTACAAAAACCCTTTTTTTCTCTTTTGAATTTTAAAAGCTGTGTTGTCAAAGTTTTCTTTTAGAATTCAAGGAAACACGGGATGAGTAACTGATATACAAATAATCATAATACACAGTTTAAAGCAGTCACTTACTTCTCTCTGAGTTCCTGCAGCTCCTCCAGCATGTCTGAGTCGTCACTGTCCGAGTCATCGCTGCTTATGTAGGGAGTGTTGCGGTTGTAAGTCATTGTCCATAAATGGTGAAGGGCATTGCTGTACTGCGGGCTGCCTGCCGCTCCATCCCACAGACGGCCCTCCATCTCAGCAGCCGTCACTGAGAGCCCGCTGTCCGCAGACGTTCCCAGCAGGCTCAGGCTGTACGCTCTCCTCCGACACCTCTTCCTCGTCCTCTGTCGTTCCCCAACAACCTCCTCTTCAACCTCCTCATCTTCTCTGTCCTGCTGCTGCTCCTCGCTCCCAGCCCATCCCACCTTCCCGTCGACCTCCTGCAGGACCCCCGTGGTCGACCCTCTGTTGGGGTGCTGGTGAGGAGGGGACAAGGTGAGAGAGGTGCCCAGGCTCGTCTCAGACTCCCCCTGCTCCTCGGTGCTGCTCTCTGTGCTGCCGCTGTCTGCTTGCTGTGGTGCAGCAGGTACAGCACATACTGGCAAAGCGGGCGCAGGGATGTGCATGCTGGGCGACACCTGGAATCGGCCGACAGTGACTGGTGCACACTGGACTTCTGTAACACAGAAGAAGAGAAGGTGTTAATCTAAATGCTCTACATGAATCCTGCAGGCAATTTTGACATTGCCTTTGACTTGTTACCTTAAAGACAAAAATGTATGCAAATTAATTAAGCATCTAAATTTACATCTAATGGGGATTTCTTAAAAAAAAAGAAGTTCTAGTAAATTGCAGCACTCCCTCTACTAACTTGTAGTGTCCATGAATAAGAAACTGTAACACCTGGACTGCCAATTTATATGAGAGACAGATGATCATTGGCTAAACAGTAGTGATTGTTCTGTAATCTGATTATCATGAGAACAAAGCCGCACTCTTTACTGACTTCCAGAGTTTGATTAAAATGTAATCATGTGTGTCTTGGTATCACACTTTCATTGTGCCTTTGTTCCTAAAATAATAATCTTTCACCACGGCGGGTATATCCTTTACAGAGCCTTAATTTATGGCCGTGAAAAAAACTGATTATTGTGATGGAGTTGTTCACTGGTGTCACACACAAGTGATGCACATATGTACTCACCTCTGTAGACACTTTCAGGGTTTAAAATCCTGCAGTAAAATCACACAGGGAAGACAAATTCTACCAGATTTGGCCCTTTATCGACCACTTCGATAATAATCCTTCCCACAAACATTTTTCTTTTTTTTGTCTCACTCCATTATTCCTGTTTTATTTCTTCTAATGCAACTTGTTTACAATACAATTCCGGTTGTCTAGATTTGAACTGAACTTGCAATAAATACTTTATCTTTTTCATACGTGTGTGATAATTCACCTCTAAAATATCGATTTGTTTCATTTCTGCTTATTTTTATGTCTTCCTAATTCCTATAAAATACTTCTTCCTTTCATTCAAATGTATTCACTCTGAAAACCCCAATAAAAAGAGTTACAAGGAAAACCTGCAGTGCATGAGGTCGCCCACTAAGTGTCCCTCTTACAGTAAACACAGGAAGTGTTTGGGTCTGTGCCCACTGAAACAGTGGGACTCTGTTGAATGTGGGATTCTGAGGAGGGTATAAACACCGCCAGGCGTGGGTATGGGAGGAGAGGCCTGTAATGAGCGGGGCTGCTCGCTGATTGGTCATTGCCAGAGGGCAGGGCTGCAATCACACCTACGTTTCGTTTTCAATGGAACATTACATCCAGACTCGCTGTTACGCAATGGCTCCTGAGGCACCGCTAACAGGTGTTAATGTCATCAAGAAAAAAAAGAGAGGGAACTGAAAACAACTCGAAAGGCAAATTGGCCGTAACAGAGACGTCAGACTGTATTTAGACCTAATACATCATGAGAAGGAGCAGAGGAAAAACTATTGGAATATTAGACCGTGGGTACGTTTGTGTGTGTACACAAGCATGTGTTTAGGGTGCAAACATAAACATCGTACAGCATATGTTATTTTCCAGCTCTACCAGCCTCCTGGCCTGTAACATAACACCCATTAGGTAACGGAGGAGAAACTGTTGCAGGAGCATAAGAACATGCACAGAATTATTTCTTACCAGATTCAGTGGAAGAGGCTTTTGGTTTTGGGCTACTGGTTTTCATCTCAGGTATAGTGGGGTGCAATGGAGTGCTGAAAGATGATAACTGGAAAGGAGGAATAAATATTGTTAGTATTAGTGCTACAGCAGATTGGGTTCCTTTTAATGGTTTCAGTGTTTCAGTTATCAGTCATGGGGGGGGGGGGGGGCACCAGCTCAAATTTAGTGCCACAGAAATACATGGCCTCGCTTAGATAAAAGGATCCAAATGTGTTCCTCACAGTGCATTACACAGATTTTAGTGATGGCAGATACTTGAAGTTGAGGTATTGTAACAGAAATAGTTGGATCAGTATATCCCAATTTGTTCAATTAGTTCAATTCCAAAGTTGTTGTCTTCAAATAGCTTTTTCTGTCCTACCAACAGTCAAAATAGAGAAAAGTGGCAAATCCTCACATTTAAGAAGTTGGAAAAGATAAACGTTTGACATTTTGGCCTGAAAAATGACTTATATCTAATTTATTAATTAATTTGTTATGTATTTGATGTTGTCTGAAGTTATGTCAAACAGCAATATTAGGCTAGCTTGGCAATTATTGAGTCTTTGTGAGATCAAATTACATAATCATGATCCCATAGGCATCCAGGAGTTGAGCGAAACTAAGCGAGTAAACTAAGAGTGGTGAGGTGGAATCGTCTTTGTCTGAGGTGAGGCCCACAGTCTCAGACTTCTTTAAAGGCAACTGAACGGACAGTAAAAAGTAACTATAGGTGACTCACAGTGCTTTCTGGGCTCTCTGGGGGTGACGGAGAAAGATCTGAGCTTGAACTGGAGACTTCTGATATGGGTTCAGCCTGGACTGGAACCAGTGCTGAGTATGAGGCCATGTAACTGTGGAGACTGTCCTCCTGGGTCAGGCTGGGGGGACTGGAGAGTTCAACCTGCTGCAGAAGCTCCTGAGGAACCAGTGGAGGAGTGGAAGGCAAAGAAGGTGGAGAGATAGGATGCAGCCAGCCTGGATAACTGCTCTGAGGAAAACCATCCTTTAGAAGCGTGTTCTCAGGACTGTGGTAGATAATGTTCTGTGCTGGGATGCCCACTGAGGGGTAAGAGACCTCTACTGGTGAGGTTTGGTAATGTTGTGGGTAGATGGAAGGGTAACCTGACTGTGGGGCCATGTGAGAAGGTAGCTGGGGGTGGAAGCCTGGAAAGGAGGGCATCCCCTGGGTGGGCATGTTGACTGGAGGGATGAAAGACTGGGCCATGCTCATGGCCATGGAGATGACATTAGCTAAGGAAAATAGAGGCTGCGTGTGGGCGGGCCACATGTTGGGATGCTGAGGGGCAGGGGGAGACATGTTGACACTATCATTGCTGCCAGGGCTTGAAGTCTCACTCAGAGGACTCGGGGAACTGGGGGCTGCGGGGGGAACAGAGGAGAAGGTGGGGTTACTGGATACACGTGTTAGGGGAGGATGGATGCCTGGCTTTGAGGAACCTGGAGAGCCTGGGTATGGGAATGGGAAGTTACTGTGGCCCATATAGGGCAAGTGGTAGTGCTGGTGGTGCGGCAGGAGAGACGCAGGGTGGTGGTGATGTTGCTGATAATGGAGGGGTGACCCTGGAAGACAAACATTTAAAAACAGTCTTAATTGGAAGTTTGAAGTCAGTTTATTGGATAAAATCTATGCAAAGAACATGTTAATTCAACTTCAGAGCCTAATAAGTGTAATTACCTCTGCCACTGAGGTTATGCTTTCTACTGTTTGTCAGCAGGATTATAGGAAAACTACTGGCCCGATTTTCATGGTGGAAGGGTGTAGCGTGGGCCAAGGAGGAACCCTTAACATTACGATACACAAATGAAATGAGTGTCTGACATTCACAGAAACACCACCCTCAAGTCAGAACAGCACGGAAACAGCTATCAACGTGTTGTTTAAATGCTCTGAGCGATAAAATACAACACATCTTCTTTGTAGCGTCCATGTTGTTTGTACATTACGACTTAAAGCTCATGAACCAACCAAAGTCGGAAGGACAACTTGTGACGAAATTGTGACCATCCCAGGAGAACGTCTATACAGCTTTGGCCTTAGCAGAGGTGCAATTCCCCCCCCCCCCCCCCCTGTACAGCTACAGTGGAATAATGGGCAGAATAGATCGGGAGGAACAAGTTACATCACTCATTTGTCCTCTCTTCTCAGGGTTTGGTCAGTTAAATTCTCCCTGCATCCCCCTGCCAAGACATGCACCATGTGGAGCAGAAGTCCTTCCCGTACTTTCAAATAATGGGTTTCCATAGTGAACAAAGACGTTTTGTTTAAAGCAGTATCCAACAGAAATTGCATTTGTGCACTGCAGCAGTGGCACACCGGACTCACATGGCTGTGAGGGATTCAGCATCAATGGAGAGAGTGAGGACATTCTTCGAGGACTTAAAATGAAACACACATGTGTGTATACATAACTTTTTTTTGGGACTGATTGTGATATTAAAGTAGTCGGGATGTCGACATCACTCCTTGGGGAGTAGTTGAGGATGCCAATATCTAAACCTCATCCATTGATTTGACATTTACCTCAACAATGGCCCCACAGTTATAAACCACACCTCCCGCTTCTGATGACACAAACCAGCCTTTACTTTTTCCCATGCTGACGGAAAGATAGGTTAGGCAACACTCTATTAGGGTGGCGGGTGGCCAAGAAGCATTGCAAAAGCGACCATGTGGTGGACGTCCAACAGAGAGGGGACACTGGACAAGAGGGGATGACAGTGTTCGGATACAGGGGACATATGGAGGATGTGTGTTCTTTAATTTACTTCAAATGCCCCTCCTGTGGGGAAGGAGACTTTGATGGGGGGGGGGGGGGGCTTTCTTGGAAATTCTGTAGGAGTTTGTCCTGGCAAACAGATGTTGCCGACTATCGGAACACTGGAGGAAAGCTCATGCTTTACAGCGAGAGCATTCACAGCTCCCTAAAAGCCAGAGAGCGCCCTTCAGGTGAGGTAATTACCCAAGAGGCCCTGCTACAAAGTAGACACAGACGAAGGCTTTGAGGTGTGTGGATGGAGGATGGCGCCATGCGAATGTCTGAACAATACCAAGAACGGGCCCAGCGAAGCGGAGGGGGTTTATGAGGTTGCTGAGCTAACTTATTCTTTGCCAAAGGACTATAACAATTTTTCAGTGTGCTGAAACAGTAAACAATGCTGGGCCTCTTCACGTGGGGACCAGAGGGAGGGCCGGAGGGCTATTTACCTGGGGCGTTGTGGAAAGACTGTGAGCGTAATAGAGGTCGCCCAGGTGAAGTAATGTCTGCACTGAAGAAGTCTCCATTGGGGCACGGGAGAGAGTCACGTACCCCTATACTCGGGTTAGCCACACTGAAGTCTACGACAAAACACACACATGCATGAATGGATGATGGGCATGCACACACACACACACACAATGATCATACACAGTTAAAAATGATGCAACAAACAAATGCAAGTTAATCTGACATTCTGTGAGAAAGAGTTTTAATGCAGTTCACACACACTTGATGTTACTTGGTGAATTTCAAACTTTTATGACATGGTTAAAGACATGGCAGGGGGCAAAGTCCAAAAACATTCACTCGCTTTATTATATATCATATTCTAATATAATCTCCTTGATTATCAAATTATCTTAATGGGCGAATTTTGAGCAGACATGAGACTTACCAGGCAGCGAAGAGGAGGAGTGTGTTCGAGGCAGGGTGTGACTGTGCAGATTAGGCTGTAAAAGAGCACATTTGATACAATTTAATCTCCACTTCTAACCATAATCTGATTCAGCTGCAGTACAAACTACTTTGCAGGTTTGATCGCCAGCATTAATAGGTGGGTTGAAGCTAGACTGGAGGGTATTGTGTTCATATTAATATAGTACTACTGTAGTATTAGTACTGCATCTATCATGCCTGTTGCATTTTATAGTAAGTGTCTTAAAAAAGAATTCCATAAAATTGGGGGATTTCTGAGACAGATGTAAAAAAAACAGAACAGACAAAATCAATGCAGAAGAAGAGTTATCATAAAGGTAAGTCCACAATATGAGTCAAGCTCCAAGAGCAATAGATCCTACACTTCCCATAATGCAGTTTATTAGCGTATTTCAGCTAAGATACTCAGGTGCCATCTGTTAGGTAATTTTGTCGGACAAAGATTCTTCAAAACCACAGAGGAAGTTTTACAAATGTTTACACAAGTTGGTTCGTTACCCCTAATAAATTGATTTTGACAAGTAAACTGCATGTAATGTCCCTTTAAGCAAGGGGAACTACAACATGCCTCAGACTTCAGATGATGTAGATGACCCTGAGAACTGACCTCCGGTTAGTAAATCATGTATTAAGTGAACAATAAAGTTAATACTATAAGGAATTTATTGTTAGTTTGTGAGGAGCTGTTCCCATAATAAATCTTATTATATTAACCGGTTAATATAACTATTATTACATCTTTGTGCATTATACAAGGCCAGTTTATGGAAAGTAATTTAACTTCCATAATCTGGATAAATTGCTGTTGTAATATAGCTCCATCTGAAAAATCTAAGAGGTAACGAAATTGCGAATTTCTAGCCTGAGGGAAGACAATGTCAGTCTGTGAAATATCAACTTTTAGATGGATTGCCATTCAATTTTGCACATACATTCATTGTCCCCACGGTATGGAAGACCATTCCCACCAATGTGATAGAAAGAGATCCTGTAAGTCATTATGATGACAAACTTTCACAAAATATATGACTTAGTATGTATTTTTCCCCATTAAGAGCTAATCATAGTTTACAATGTGATTACGCATGTAAAGGATATGCATCTTCATTTTATACATTATTTCGCATTACATCAATTATCCTGTGAAATATCTCAACATCTTCTAGATGGATTGGGATGTTCATTAGCAGAACATGCTAACAAGCTTAGGATGGTGAACATAAGTATCAGTATGTTAGCATGTAGCCCAAAGCACTGCAGTCCCTTAGTACAGCCTCACAGAGCTGCTAGCATGGCTGCAGACTTTTAGTCCTGCTCTTCAAGCTGTGGGTGAGAAAACAAGCAACAGCTAAACGAACATGGCTTTCCAGGTATTCAAGCTCCATCTGTACACAGTGTCTCTTCCAAAAACTCTCAGAATAGCCCCCTACATCAGCGTTACAACACACGCAACAGAGCTAGAAAGAGTCTCTGGGCTTGTGGGTTTCTCGACTAGTTTGGTCTGGTTTTTTGGCTGGACAGAGCTGGGGAGAGCAGCAATAATGTGCCTTGGGGGATATGGTCCAGGCAGTGTTTTTAATCAGGTGCTGGAGTGGAGCCAGGAGAGATTTATCCTCAGTGGTTCAGGGTAATTATGTAGCTAACGGGTCGGAAACATGGCAAACAAGGTAGATAGTTGGCGGTAGAGGTTTACTGCTCTTACTTAACCGCACATTATTCTTTTATCCGTCATTTCTAAACATCGTAGATCATTTCTACTGACGGGCACAAGGAGATTTTGTTCCACAGAGTGTCACATATCCTGGCAGAACAGACACTTCCTTTAAGCAGACATACTGTATCTGATTAGGCATTAGGTCATATCTGCTACAGGGTGGCACGGTTTTTCCTGGAAGTCTTCATTTTACAGTTTCACAGAATCTTAATTCAGAAAAGCTTAATAAATCCAAACTTTATTTTACCCATTCAATGTGGGAAGATATGCTGGAAATGTCATCATGGTGTAAAGCACTGGAAAGGGTTTGTGGTTATGGCAACAAATAAATGTAAAAAAAAAAGAAAGAAAGGAGGCGTGGGGGTGTGTTTCCACAAATCACAGGGCATTATGACATTAGTGCTTTTAGTAACATTATGTTCTAAATGAAAGAACTATCTCAGGTGGCTTTAGGAACACTTAACCGTGGATCTTTAAGGGAAAACCTCAGGAGGGATTAAAGTGAAGAAAGCACTCTACTGAGGTTTTTTATTCCCAGTTTTCCATTTGCACCAGATTTATGGCTCCCGTTTAGATAAGCACAGCTAAACACACAATGTAATTTATGATGATCCAACAGCACAGTCAAACAAATGCTCAGTAACTTCCTTTGTTCCCAGTTTACAATGCTATGATGTGGATTACTGGAGGTGCTGCTGCTGCTGACCTGTGAGGAAGACAATGGGTTCACCCCGTTGTGGAAAGCAGGCAGGGGAAGTCGGTGCCCGCCGGAGTGGACCGGCTGCTCTTTGGCCATCAGGGCCTCGGCACGTTTGATGATGTCGCCCATGCGGTGGATGAAGCCCTCCTCCTCTGACGGCAGGATGAACTCATTGTGAACCTTAAGACAAAAGGGCGATGGTGGAGGAAATGTTTAGATTCTTTACTTAAGTAAAAGCAGTAAAATGCCATAATGTGAAAATACTCTGAAACTCTCACAAGTAAAAGTCCGGGAATTAAAAGTCTAGGTACAAATACGCAGGTATTATCAGCAAACAGTATGTGAAGTATCGAAAGTACTGAGAAAATGCCCCCTCTGAGTGTTATGTTAGGATACCATATATACTCAGTGGCCACATTAATTCTACCTTTATAAAAATGAGGTATTAATATAACTAGATGTTTATTATTGAGGTTGCAGTGTTCAGTGGTGTTTCTAATGTTATGCACGCTGCATTTAAAAACAAGAGGGTAATCGAGACATTCAATATACTGTAGTACACCGCCACCACAAACTACAACCTCAGCAATAATCATAAATGGGAAAGTTTTAACAAAGATCTGGTTATAATAAGCTTCGTAAAGGTAGAATATGTGGCAGAGCTGTTGTACAGGATCGTATTAGATTGCAGAGGTGTACGTAATAATGTAGTCAGGAGTGTATTATATTGGTGGATTGTTAATACTAATGCATTAATGTGTAAGTAGTCGTTTAATGTTTCCGCTGTTCTATATATAAGTTATGGGGGGTAAATCAATAGAAATGCATAATGTTTTAGAAGTCCATCACATGTTTTCTATATACAATCCTAAAATGCAAAGTTTAGAGTAACTTTATGTTGAAGTAAACTGTAGAGAAGTACAAAGTAGCAGAAAATGGAAAGTAAAAGTGCCATAAACGGTGCTTAAGGACAGTTACTTCCACCACTGTAAAGGAGTAAATAAAATAATACATGCCTCCAAGATTACAAGACGTACTTGTTGTCTTTTTGTGTGTCTATCTATGAAATCTCACCTGCGTCACTGACTTCACATAAAGTTAGATGTAATATCAGCCAGAGATAGGAGCGACAAACAATGAGCTGTTGACTAGAAGCATGATGAATCATGTGTACGTTCAGCTGAGATAGAGGAATCTGCCAGACTTATCAGCTGACACAGTGACTTCATCTGTTTATTTCCGTATCCTATAAAGTGCTGGGAGGTTCAGTCTCTAACAAAGACTGATTAGTTCCATTGTTAACCCTAAACATCCCCTCCATACTCCTTCAGTTGGCTTTAATTTAAGCTTGATTATGTTTACATTCAATGCAATATTCAAACCCAAGAGTTTTCATGGATGCACCTGTCCATGAAATGAAAATATCATAGATGTCTTGTGCATCATTTTTTAAACATGTCACCAAAAATCAGCTTGACATATTCAGTATCTTTGGAAACGTCGAAATCTCCCGTCGAATTTAAAATAAAGTGAGCAAAGTCTCCACAGCGTGGGTTTGTAATGACTTTCCTCCGGCGGATCCAAGCGGTTAAATGACTGCCACGCTTATTTTATCTGCCATCTCAATAAAGTGACATTATGTAACATTTGAAAGACATCTTCCGGCTCTTACAAATGAAAAGTACATTCACAATCAATAAAAACTACAATTGGTCTGGTGTGGTGTGTCTTCTGTCGAGCAAAAGTATAAAAAGGTTCATTTTGAAT
Source organism: Cottoperca gobio (assembly GCF_900634415.1). Classification (NCBI taxonomy): domain Eukaryota; kingdom Metazoa; phylum Chordata; class Actinopteri; order Perciformes; family Bovichtidae; genus Cottoperca; species Cottoperca gobio. The sequence continues at coordinate 7,673,742 of NC_041373.1, read as the reverse complement.
CTAGGATCACTTTCTTTTCCGAAGGAGATGTTCGCACCTCCAACTATCTCAGATGCAGGTGCTTTGGAAAGTATCACTTTAACCTTAAAAAAAAGAGATCCCGCACACTGCTCTTGCTCAGCATCACAATTTATCGATGGTACTAAAGTTTCAGTCGATCAATGAACTGTGATGCTGAACAAGAGCAGTGTGGGGGAATCTAGGATCCCTCACAGAGCTCCAACTTGCATCAAAACAATTTTTCATTTTGCATTTGTACCCAAAAAGATAAATTCTACAACACAAATGTCTTAGGTTATAGATTCAAGACTCTATCAGCACTTACAAAATACACCCTTTTTTTTTTTTAATTGATCAAAGTGTTTTATTATGAACATTCTGAATATAGTACCTGTCGATCATTAACGACAAGTAATGACTCACCATGACAGCAGCAATGTCTTCTGGATTATCTCCATCCAGGTCGAACTTGAAGGTCACCATCTTGTCATTGTGCGTCTGCAGCTGACACTCCACCACCCGGTCCACTTTATCAGAGAGCTGCAGAGACGGACAGGATCAATGGTAAAGACAGGTTAATGTTTACCCGCAAAAAACACCGAGCAAAGTTACACACAGGAGGAACAATGTGTATTTGTATGTATGTGTGTGTGTGTGTGTGCGTTTGAACAAACACACATCTACTGTAAAATGCAGCGTGTTTATGTGTGTTGCACTCTTTGCACCACGGAATGCACATGTTGTTGTGCACGATCTGTTGTTCATGTCTCTGTCTCCAGTGCAAACATGTTTGTTAAAAGACCACAGTGTCCTGATCAGAAGATGAATGTACTGCGGTTGTCGGGGGAAGAACAGACCGATAATGTTCCATTATCCGGGTGGAGCTTCACCGCTCCCTCATAAATAACATGAATGCTGACTCAATCATTCAATCTGGCTGATTTATTTGTTTATGATGTGCTTTTGCAGTGTTGTAATTAAATAGAACTTTTGATTTATTGTACCCCTGTGATGCGCAGCCTGGAGCGCGCCCTCCTCCTGAAAAGCTTCCCAGCTGTTCGTCTCGCTTCTGTTTTCTCGCTCTTCTCTGTTAGGCCTTCGTAGCCGTCACTCAAGCCTGAAGTCACATCGGAGGCGTAACTGTAGAGAAATAAGTTACGCATGCTACTGGTTAGAAAATACTTCGGAAGAGCATTAGGGCGAGCCATAAGGGAAGGAAAATGTTCTTCATTTTGCATTTCAAGAATAAAGTCGAAATTTTAACATTTCTACTTTACTGTCAACGTTTAGGAAGTTTATTCTTGACATTGTTATAACATTTTAAGTTTTATTTTCAACATTTCGACTTTATTCTTGAAATGCAAAAAAAGAAAAATCTTTGTTCCTTTATTTTTTCTTATGGCATTAATACCAAAAGTTTATTCTCAACATTTTGGCAAAAAAAATCTTCCTCTAATCTTTTTTCTTATGCCCGGCCCTAATACTCTTCCGTAAAATACAACCCCAAAAAGCAATTGAAACATTCCTCAGACAGTCATTTCAAAGTATTTCCTCATCTACAACAGAAGTGAATTGAACATCCATCATGACTGATTAGCTCGGCATCACACATGATAACAAACAGCACTCTGAAGTGTCACACTGAGAGTCCATGTGTTACAGTGGCATGTCTCTTGGGTGTAAACAGCCAAGCTAAACATTAGAGTTTAAGGAGGCCTGCTCGGCGTCTTTAAGAAGCTGCTCGTCGAGGAGAAGCGACATGTCCATGTGATCTGTTGTATTTATACAATGAACGAGTTTTAGGTTTCAGAGAACAGGAGAACATTCAGCCTATTTCATAAAAAGCTTTTGGTTCAGCTAATTGCGTCTCCTGGGTCTTTTTAGATTGCTGCGGTCACAGACTCCCACTACATCCACCTCTCCAACACAGGCTGCTAATATTTACAGTCCGGCTTCTTGGCAGCGCCCCCCCCCCCCCCCCCCCCCCCCCCGTCTCTATTTAAAAATCTTGGGTAACTTTAGTTCAAAGTAACGTCTGTTTTCACCTTTAAACACATGGAAATGCAGACAAAGTAAGATTAAACATGTGTGTTGATAATACAAGTGATGATGAAATGCAGTTCTGCTCATCAGTAATCCGAGGCTTTTCTCAGAGCAACAATTAATTAGTGGATCCTAAATAGTGCTTGCCTAAGCTGTTATGAAACATGATACTTAACTGGAGTCAACATGTGTTTCAATCTGCTACTGACGTTTCAGACAAACTATCAATCCTGGAAAAACTATGCAGGCTTTTGACAATCACCGTATTTGTTCTATAATAGTTACTCAAACATTATTAGACAACCTATTTTTAAATATATTAAATGTACTGAGAAGGATTTTGAGAATGAATTATGTTAGGATCCATTGTCGGCCCTCATGCCAAGAATAAAGCCGCTCTCTCCCTCAACATAGAAAACAAGGCCTCCACAACATCACACAGAAACCTGCAAGGCTCCACGCTGCAATAAAAACACAGAAGAGCCCGTCGATTGCCTCAAGCTTGTTGTCGCAGCCCCACAGATGTGGAGGAGGAGGAGTTATAGAGGGAAGACCAGACATTTCTACTGGATTCTCATTGATTTTCAGGCCTCTAACCCAAATAAAGAAGGGACTATTGAACTCCACTGATCCTTGGATGTTAAATAAAGAGCAGAAAAGAAGCGTTACCTTTCTACAGGAGAGTTGAAGCCACTCGGGGACCCTGAGTTGCCTGTGTTGCTGGATACTGCAATACTCTATGAATAGAAACGAGGGAAGTGGTGAGGGGTACATAGATTAAAGACGTTCATTGATTTCTTCTTCTTTTGAAGCTTCAGTACAAGATAGTAGCCAGGGAACATTTTCCACATTCTGGATTTTTAGTGCAGAAGTATTTGATTTACTTCAAACCAGTTATGTCAACACAAAATGTTTAATTTTCCTTAATGTGGCATTACTTATACATTAATTCATCAAAACATTCCTCAATTTGCTTTCATAAGAATAGGCAAATATAGGCACGTGGTCATAGTATTATTCAGAATTTTTTCTATTCTGTATTTATGTTTCTTGTCTATGTACCAATAAACCAAAGCAAATTCCTTGTATGTGAAAACCTACTTGGATGGATTGCTATGAGACATTTCAAAACCATCTTTGGAGACCCCCTGATCTTTCCTGTAGCGCCACTATGAGGTTGACTTTAAGGATTTTTGAGTAAAATATCTCAACAACTGTCAGATGGATTGCCTTGAAATGTGTTATAACTTTGGTGATCTCCAGACACATCTAGTGCCAAAATCAGGTCAAAATGTTTAAATGTACATAAATATGTGCTGACTTGAAGAAAAACATAAGATGGATAGAATGTTATTGCTTAGAAAAACTAATAAAGCAGATTAACAATAAGGTACACATCATTCAGGGTAGTTTGAAATAAAAAAAGTGAGCAAATCTTTCATTTTCATTAATTATTGATTCAGAACTTTTGGGGAATTATTTATGAGCTATTCCTTAATTAGCAGTGAGTTATGACTCGTGAAGGTTGTGTGCACCTTATTGTCAGGTGTTACTTTCCAATGATACACTGTTTACATAAGTCTCTGTCAGCACTGTATTAGACTGTATGTTGATGATGGAGGTCTCGTAAAGTCTTGCTTTCCGCCTCCACCCCCCCCCCCTCGCTTCCCACTTTGATGACAAGTTCTTTATTGAGACCACTCACCGAGGGGAAGCGGAGGGCTGGGATGGGGAGACCGTTTGCAGTCAGGGAGTCAGTGTGCGTGGTGGGAGGGGTCACAGGCGCGTTGAAGCTGCCGGCCTCCAGCGGATCCTGAAGCCCAGAGGAGCTCAGATAGCCGTCCGTCTCGCAGTCAGCTGTTTCAACAAAAAGGAGTTAGCATGTGACCAACTGTATGCCTGACTAACTGACACAAACTGTACCATACGCACGCTCAGGCACACGCACAAGCCCCGAAACAACACATCTAATGACCCCAAACTGAGACATACCACACACAAACAATAACAACTTAGAGGGTTTCACTGTGGATGAACGCTGCTCTGGAGCCACACAGGAGAATTTATTTAGATGATATCAAACTGATTCACAAGAATATTTAAAATGTTGGTTTAGATCAAATTTGTTGGTTGATAAATATTAAATAACTGCATTAAATAAAAGCACTTGTGCACACACCATGAGATAAGACTTACAGGCACTGAATCATTTAGTTATCCACAGTTTCAAATGTCACTGTTTGCCTCCCATGTGCTCTGAGATCAGAGAAGCTTCCTGTTCACTACAATCATAAAGCTAATGCAAGAAACACTTTTCTCCAGATATGACAACTTCTTGACGGGAACACAAAACACATTCAGATTGGGAGGTCAAGGACAGACCCATCTGATGCACATGTGACTGATTTTTCTTTTTTTCATGTACTGAATTTATGCTACTTTCTACAACTTCTCATAGTGAAATATTGCACTTTTTACTAAATTACATTTATTTAACTTTTATTTGTCATAACATATGAACAACTTATAAACATATATTATGTAGTGTTATTGTTGCGGATAATATTTATGTATTTCATAACTGATTTTAAGTAACTATACTGTACAAATGTATGCAAATGTTTTAAACTGTATCACTTCATAATAAAGAGGCAAAATAAAAGCTATTTAATTTATTCTTTTACCATCATTAATTTATTTCGACCATATTCATTAATAAATTCAAAGGGACAATTCACCCTGAAATCAAAAGTCGTTTGGTAGAAAGAACATAGTTCCAACCATCCAACAATTGGCAGCCGACACCAAAACAATCAAGATTGATAAATAGCACTACAGGTAAGAGGAAAATATGTATTTTTGATTTTGGGGTGAACTGTTCCTTTAAGGACTGTCCTTAAAGCACTGTTGAAATCTTAGTGTTTGAGAAACATCCTTGTTTTAAAGTTGACGACACTATCATCAACTAAAAACATGAAAACCACCACAGTTGGAGAGAGCCTACAAACTTTTCACGGTATGGGATATTATACTGAGGCGGCTCACAGTTAGCAGACGACAGGCTGTTGTGGCGAATGTGGAAGTGCTGGTCTGCCTCGGGCTCCTCTGGCTCTGCAGGATAGTTGGAGCTGACTCCAGAGTCCACAGAGCTGGTGACAGGGGACAGGATGGTGGCTGGAGGTGTCAGGGCTGGGATGGGGGACTCTCTTGCAACAACGTTGCTGACTTTAAGTAAAGCAGAGTGAGTCTCTGCTTCTTCCTCTAAGGCTTTTCGCTCCTGCTTCTTCTTACGCTCTTCCGCCAGCCGCCTCAGCTTCTCTCTCTGCCGCTTAATGGTCGCCACTCTGTCCCTTATGGCCTTGGCCACGAGCTTGAAGTCTGCCTCACACACGAAGCCAAGTACAACCTGCATATCAATACACAGAGACGGTCAGGGCACAACATGAACACATGTGCTTACAGTAAGTAACGGTCCATGATGTGCTGCGGCTACAATGTGTTGACAATCTACGTAGGAGTGTTTCACTTAGGCACCTGATCACGCAAGTTGTGGCATCAACAGTCACTCCTTTGATTTGACGCAAGCTTTTGCGCTAACAACCGTTAAACACACACACATTGCATTCTTCTGTCTTACACAGCTTCCTGTGACACCCAGTCCAGCAGAGTGGGACACTCAGTGCGAACCTGCTCTCAACACATAGTCAGATTACAGCAGATCAACCGGACTAGATGTCCCCTGCTGATATCAAATGTGATCTTGATGAAAACTACCACAAAGAGGTAAACTAATAAGGAATTGTGGCTTGCATTTTCATTAAAAGTGACCTCTATGAAGGGGGTTCTGGAGGACATAAGGGCCTGTTTCGTAACAAGCAAGAGAGCCATTATATTATTAAAGACGTGACCTCTGCTGCTTCCTGAGACAAGCTCTCACATTTCAAACCGCTGATGATTAAATGTTGAGCCGTAACCTTGATGCACCCTGCAGGGCGCTCTCTTTATGATCTGGAGCACATATCAAAGGTTCTGCTGTTGTAACAGAACTATATTAAAAAAGAAGCATAATGATGCCGGGCTGCATTAGTGAGGCTGCTTTCACTGTTTGGGGTAAAGTGTCAAAAGACAGATAATTCAAAAAGAAATGTCTATTTCACTAATAATGTCAGAGTCCATGATGCTTAGCCTGTGATAGGGTCTGAATCTAATATCTGTAAGTACATTTAGAATACATTTGTATTCCAAAGTAACCGTATCAGCAATATCCATGGGATAAATAACATTTTGAAACTACGTCTGTCACGTTATCAGATTTTCATAACACAATTATTGTGGCTAAAACAATTCACAATATAAATATCTATATTCATTCATAATAATAATAATAACACATAAATATATTAATAATAATAATAATAATAATAATAATAATAATAATAATAATAATAATAATAATAATAATAATAATAATAATAATAATGATATGAGTCAAATTTGTCTTTGAATTTCATTGATGTGCATTTGGCTTTTATGGCACATTAATTACACTCAAAATAGGGAGTGTAGGTAGGTGGAGAGAGTCTTTAACCATAACAAAAACTTATTTTGCAACAATTTACTGGGAATTTGTAAAACTAGGAACAGGTGTGATATGTGCTCTGCTTCTGGTCAACACACGAGCAGCTGAATTTTGTGAGGATGAGTTGAAGTTGATCTATAGCTTTTGTCAGGAGACACAGCTGGGTAGAGTACGGTATCATCAGCATAACTGTGAAAATTGATGAATGTCTCCTAATGACACTGCCAGGGGGTAGTACATACATACTGCAAAGGACTGGGCCAAGGATAGAGCCTTGTGGTATGCCACATTTGATGTTTTATTTTTTAGAGGTGTGGTTTGTCAATGAGAATATTGTGTTTGACTGTAATAAATGATGCACTCAGGTCAGGAGAGTTTTTTTGTGATTCAAAGGTTGCTTACAACCTTCACCAATTCCATTTCTGTGCTATGAGGGGCCAGAAAACATGACATGACATGATGAAATGCAGTTTGCGGTAAGAAAATAATTTAGCTGCTTAAAAACAAATTTCTCAATTTCTTTTCCTACAGAAGATTAGAAATTGGTCTAAAATTGCAAAGTGCGGATGAGTAAAGGTTGTTTTTCTTCAGGATGGGTTTCATCAAAGTATTCTTAAGTTTGGTTGGAAAAACACCTGCCTGTAAGGAAAAGTTAAAAAGGTAGCTTGGAGCTCATCTGGTAAACAGTTAAAACATTATTTATTTATTTTTTAAAAGGTGGTGAGGAGGGGATCAAGAGGGCAAGTGTGGGGCATAAACTGTGATACTACCGTCATAAGCATTTCGGTGTCAGCCAGGGCAAAAGACTCTAGGGCAAGGGTCTCAAACTCAATTTACCTGGGGGCCGCTGGAGGTCGAGTCTGGGTCGCATCAAATATTCCACAAAAAAAGGGTTTCAAGTATTCCAAAACTGTACAGCTGATCCAATCTTCTCAATCTTTAGTAATAACAGTTCAGAACATGAATGGTTCTTCAGAACATATGCTTCTCTAACCTACTCCTTGCTGCCAGAGACCTGGCAGCGCTTCCTCTTACACAGCTGAGCCACATTTGGCTTGAGGGAGGAAGCAATTGAGACCCTCAGTATGGCTTGAAGATGCTCATCAGTAAGTTTGGACCTACTTTGACTTATTAAAGTTCACGGTGGAGAAGAGCTTTTCACACAGATATGTGCTCCCAAAAGGAACATGCATCACACAACTGGCGGAATATTTCCTGAGCGGTGGTCTGGCCATGCATTGGAATCACTGTGATCACTTCAAAATTGTCGTCAACACCGCGGACATACATTGCGAGCTGCGCAGTGTCAGTGAGGTCTGTGCTCTCATCAAGAGCGACTGAGTATGCACGGAAATGTTTGGCTTTCTCACGCAGTTGATCTTGACAAAAAAATATAAAACGCCCAGGGCAACGACTCGTGCAACGACTCTGCAAAAAAGGTGCGTGTGAGAAAAACGCGCGGGCCGCACTAACACTAAACTTTGATGTCAAGTAGGGGGCCACAAAATATCGTCCAGCGGGCCTCAATTGGTCCGCGGGCCGCAAGTTTGAGACCTATGCTCTAGGGTTACCTCTCATAGTGAAGTAGGAATCTCTCCTTAGCTGAGCAATACCAGACCTAATGGTGGTTACCTTATCCCTGAAATGTGCTGTAAACTCCTCACATCTAGAATAATTAGCTACAAGAAACATTACAACTGAGTCCAATTTAGGCTGTCATCCAACCACCTTGCATCTTTCTTTTGGGAGGAGGAATCTGGTGCTTAATGGTGTTACGAACATTGAGTTCGATACTAACTCTATATCCAGTCAGCCTTAACCAGAAAACCTATAAAAAGCTGTCATCATAAATCTAAATCAGGACACAGAGAACATGTGGGGGGTTGGCTGTAGTCCCAGCTATCTGTTGATCTGAGATCAATTACTCAATTTCCTCACTAATGGCTGCAACAAACTGGCTCAGTAAAGCAGTAAGGGTTGACCTCACAACATACTGTCTTCATGTGTCTGCCTACCATCTCCTGAGACACCTCTTCAGGCACGTCTTTGTAGAGCTCAAAGAGGAACTCGATGGCGTTGTTGTCCTTGTACTTCCCGTGGAGCTTCTTGGTGTCATCCATGCGCAGCCACAGTTTCAGGCCCGACTTCACCATGTCGTCCTCCTCTGCCAGCTCCACGTGCACGCCATTGTTCTCCTGAAAGAAGGGGTGTTCCAGGAGGTCCTTGAATGGTGTACCTGCAGTAAATGAAGAAAATCAGTTGGAGGGGATTGATTTAACCTTGTACGAATGGTGTTTCTCATAATTTGCATTTGTCTATAGCGAAATACAAAAAGGACATCAGCTTTGAGAAATGTATTTGCATCCTGCAGCAGGTTCTGATTGGGCTTAATAAACAGGGCACAATTGTTTAGGCCTACTTTGAAAAACAGGAAGCTCTACATGTTCTACTAATTTAAAAATAAAGGGATGCAAGACATGCTTTCTATCAGGTTACTTTGATTATTTTTCTCGTATTTACATGTACTCCTAAAACAGGAGTGCAAAATCACATCAATAATCAAAAGTGGGGTTGTTGACTGTTTTGTTTTGGTCAATGTGTATAGTAAAGACATGTCTACCAACAATGTCAGCCAAATATGTTATTGTTTTTGATACAATACTGCTGCCTCTTTGGGTTGTGTTTTTGTTTTTGTTAGAAGTTGCAACATAATCCTATATTTCTCAAAACTGAAGCTGTAGGTGAGGTTGTGTCATGCTCAAATAAAACGGATAGAAAATGTCATTTTTATACAGTCCAGATCAAACAAACAGCAAACTCATCCTTTTCACATTCTGTCCCCAACGTAACATTTTAGTCCTTTTCTGACAAATATATAATTTTAAGGGAGTTTACATTTGGAATCTGATTAGAAACTTTTTAGATTTTTGTGCTGAAAAAATATAATTGTATCTGCGTTATGAGCTAGAATCTAGATTAGTCCTAGAATATGGATTAGTGCACTTCGTAAAGATCAAACTTATACATTATTCATGCAGTTATTTTTTATTGTTGTGTATTTTTCACACCTTTCATCGTTGTTCATACGAATGCAGCCCTCAATGATCTCCTTGAGCTCGGGGACTTTGACTTTGTAGAAACTGTCAGGTTTCATTCCCTGTGGAAAGAAAATCAGAAGCGTTTTACTTCATCTGTGTGTGTGAGATACTTTTTATCTTAAATCTCAAAATAAAATAAAAGATAAGAATGGAGTGGAGGAGACATTATAATGCTGCTGCTCTGTTTATGGATGTATATGTAGATGCTGCAAACATGGGTACAGATTTGTTTATGTTGTGCTTTCTATGTATCCTATTTTATCTTATTTCCTACATTATTATCAAGTGTGTATTATGGCAATCTATCTCTGTTTTTAGTTTCATTCATGTCTTTTTCCTTATTGTAAAGCACTTTGTGCTGCATTTCTTGTATACATAAAAAGGGTATATTATTAATAATATTATAATCAACAAGTACCAGAGGAAAGTGCTTTAGACAGAATAAGTGATCAGCAGCAATGATCTCCTCCCACTCCCGTCTGCACTGCATGTTAACGTAATCCTCTGCTTTGTGACATCTGCCACTAGCCAGCATGACATTCGGCTCTGCGATCATGTCAACACCAGAGGGGAACAATAGCAAGAGCACATGAAAATGGAAAAAACCCAACCCTCCTTTAAGGGATTTTTAAACTCTTGACAGCTGAAGCTTGTATGCAAAGTTTATCTCAAGACAGAACATATTCAGGCAGGACTATTCACTTATATTAAATAAGGGAGTTTTTCTAAATGCTATCATGAGAATGTACATAGATTATAGCAGAGCTACCATCCCTGTAAAAACACTGATAAGAAAGCAAAGAGTCGAGGTCAAAAAGATGTTTGGCATACAGATACCTAAACAACCAGCTGATGATAGGTCAAAACACCCAAATAATTACATTTACCAGAAAAACCAGCTGAGTTATGCACTTTGTTATCACATTTACAGACCGGCATGTCACACAGTAAGGGCTGTCTTTCTTGTTATGACCCCAAATCATCGTCTCAAGATATTTCTGCCCTTTTAACAGTGAGACAAATGATGAACGCTGTGAGAAATGTTCTTTTTTCTAAACAGCAACAAGTGTGTTTGACTTGAATCTTTAGTGAATGCAATGATGCGTTACATAATCATTTCATCCAAACTCAGTAACAATACTGTAATCTTATATTTGAAATGTGATTCAGAGGATCTGAAGTGGAGCACAGAGGTTTCTTTGTTTAGTTTTCTTCAGTGTTCTCACAGGCACCTTCAGAATAAATCTGTTTACCGTCAATCCAAATCTAATTTGTGATTTTATTTCCTCAGGTGACAGATCCGGAAACATTTTATATAAGAATAAAGCATGGTTATGTCTTAAAGGCAAAATGTGGTTTTCTATGACGTAGATTTGACATGATATGGTGAGAAGTGGACACACCAGCACATATACTTTCTGTCTGGGGCGATTAAATCTTAATACTACCGCGTACACTGACAATCGTGTGCTCAAACTTTGTGGCAACAGTTCGAGGAAGGTCATGATAATGTTCCTGTGCACAGTGAGGTTCACAAATAAATGTTTTTCTCAGTTATTTCTATTGTAAAAATGCCAAGAATGCACTTGTTGCAGCTTCTCAAATGCCAATATTTGCTGGTTTACTTAGACTTCTATGATAATAAACAAAAAAAGAAGTTTAAATTTGCTAAATCTGGGCTCGAGGACATGTGATGTGCATTTTTAACTATTTAATTTTATATCAGCAAGTTAAAGCCTATGGTATTGGCCCTGCAGTGTATATGAGAAGGCATTTTCCCACTGTAAGTAGGCATTTATTTTAAAATTAAAACATATGAACAAGGCAAAGGAAAGTCTATGAACACCCACACGGAAAACAAAAATATTCTCAAGGACTTTACAACATTTGTTTATGTTCTGCCTTTCATATGTGAAGCTGTATGTATTACTCTACTGTATGTCCCTTTAATAGCAAGTGACTTCAACTACAAGTCAGTCATATAAGTGAACAGTTACATAAGTGTATAGGTTGGCTGCCATACCAATTAATTGACAGATGACTTCTGTACTACACATAAACGTAAAACATAAACAAATCTCGAAAGGCACAAGTAATGTGATTTTTATTAAACCGTGTTGCATGGGTAAGCTTCTCCCTGACTGCACATGGAACATTATGTTGTCTTGTTGGTGGAGCCAGACCCACTCCGACTTTCCATCCTCCGTCAGACATTATTTTCTTTGCATATGTGACAGACACGAAAGAAACTGCCGTCTCTGTGTGAGTGGAGAGTGGGACACAAATTCCAAAACATATAATTTTACAGTCGCCTGCTTATGCCCACCGTGGCGTCATCGCTGTGCTTGGCACCCGGGAAAGGCAAGACATTCGGCAGCCAAAGGCCACTGTTGTAATGCTACGCTCTTAAAACTCACCACGCTGCTTCTGGTCTTTTTTCAAAGAAGTCATACATTTTTTTCTGAGTAAAACCTTCTGATAAGATCTGAATCCAAGATCAGTTTGCGTCCTATAAGTGGGCACTGGGCTGCGATCCTTCATCCTTACACAGATATCTTCCAGTGCAAGAACAAGATATCATTCTTTAATAAAAAATAATAATTCTGTAAGGCATAACAAGCTTTTCAGACAGAAAATTAGCAAACGTCAGTGTCCATAGGCCACTTCAGTTTTCCATTGAAAACAATATTTTATGGAGAAGGGAATATTCCAGTAGACTTTAAAATGGTAAAGACACTGGCAATCAGTGAGTCAAACATGTGCGATCCTGCGTCATGATTGCGGGTTGAAAACAGAAACCTGGTCAGATTACGGTACAGTCCTACACCCTGAGCTTGTAATGGACAAAACTGAGCCTTTAATAGACAAAACGAGACTTTCATTCCATGTGGGCCCCACTTCTTTCCAACAATTCAGGATATCCAGACTTCTACACAAGATATCCTCTCGGTTTAATTCCAGTGTGCACATGTGAAACACATGTGGACCATTACATTAAATACGGGTTTTAAAAAAACGAGGTGGTCCTCCCTCCTTCTCTTTACTTACACTGGTGACTTTGCGGTAGATCTGGGCAGCGTTTTGGCACTCGGAGTACGGGTACTCAGAGGTGGCCATCTCCAGGATGCACATTCCAAAGGCGTAGACGTCCACCGCCTCGTCGTACTTCTCCTCGTACATCTCTGGGGCCATGAACTCTGGTGTTCCTGTCAGGGTTCAGAGGGGAGAGGTTAAGGACAACCGTTACTCTATTACTACCACTGTACATACAAAATTAACTTAGCTAGAACTATGTAAAGGTACATTAGTATAAACATTACTCTTTGTAAATTAATTAAGCAGAAAGTGTTTGATTTGGATTTAAATTCAACAAGAATCAAGTCAACAAATCTTTTTACGTGTCGGATGGCTGACACTTCCTGCACGTGCTTCAGTCATCTGAGTAATGGTTTAAAAATACAGGCAGAAATGTAGAGCATCTACAGTTAGGGTTGCTCGTGTGCAGGGGCAAAGAAGACGGCATCCAAGCAGGACAAAGTTGGTTTCAGCCCATTTCCAAAGAGTTTTTAAATAGTTATAAACTGTTAGTTGAAGCAAAACTGTGTCATAAGTTCAATTTCTTTCTGACATCAGTGGAAGTAGAGATGTGTGTAAACTATCTGACCACATTTACACTCACCAATGACACTTTTAGCAAAAGAGGCACTTTTAAGAGTGGCCAGCCCCAGATCTCCTATCTTGACGGAGCCGATGGGGCCGGTGATGAAGATGTTGTCACACTTGAGGTCCCGGTGGATGATGGGAGGAGTGCGCGTGTGCAGGAAGTGAAGCCCTTTGAGGATCTGACGACTCCAGCGCTGCAGCAGCTTCAGCTTCATCTCCTTGAACCTCTTCAAGTACCTAAAACAAAAGGAGGATAAGATTAAACTCCCCATTCTAAACATGCAAGAAGACAAAGTGCTAGAAATAATTGATCTTTTATTTTGACAGCCAAGAGGAAGTCAGCTAGTTTCCTGAATTCTCTCCCAGAACATTGTATCCACAAGTGGAGCCATTATTTATTCTGCACCTTTCATCATACCTCCTTTAAAAGCCAAAGACAAAGCTGTCAAACATGACACAAATATCCTCTTTTATATGGAAGACGTGGAAGAGTTTTATTTGGAAAAAGGATATCCGCCATGTGAGAAATGTAACACCTGAGAACTCACGTCTTGAGCGTGCCTGAGGTCATGAGTTCAGTCACCAGGATGATGCACTTGTGGCCCTTGACCGTCGACTTCCAGGAGTCGTGGAAGCGGACGATGTTCGGGTGCTGCAGGCCCTTCAGCATGTCCACCTCCTCACTGAAACGCTGTCGCTCTGCCTTGGTCAGCTTACGGGTCTGCAAAGAAAATCCGGTGGTTATGATTATGTGCACAGTAGTATCCTGGTTTTGAGAATATTCGGGATATTTACATGAAGCATGAGGAACGTGCATATGTGTCTTTGATTCTTCGACAAATTAACCACTGAGTCCTTTCTGTACCGACTGAGTAATCTCGGCAGTTGGGGATGAACCCAGTTTGTGGCTGGATATGATAACATTATAAGACTTTGTTGATCCTCCAGGGGAAATTCATGAGCCTGTTAATCATTTCTATTCTGCTTGACATTGTATCCATGTTATGTTTGCCAATTTCTGCTTGGTAGGGGAGATGTTCTGTTTTGTTCTCAACAATCCGTAGTGACTGACGTATTCATCCCACTGTCATTTTCAGTAAACACAGAAGGGCGTTATTGGTTGGTGGGAGAGGTTAACTCATATGTGATTCTGAGGTCGGGAAGCAGGCTAGAAATTCACAACAATAATGCTCTGCTGGCTTTTATTACCAATAATGAAATAAGAAAGCGTCAGACTTTTCCTTTTATCCCGGCGTGTAATGATTACATTGTTTATCAGCATATTTTATTGTTTTACTGACTATCTAGATACAAGTCAACGTGAGGCTGCATCTGCACACATAGCAGAGAATGATCAGTGGTAAACTCCAAACACCTGGACACCGGGATAAAACCTGTAAACACTCACTTCAAGAAATTGACCTTGAGGTGACACTGTTTTGTTTCCATGTTCACAAATTAACTTTGAAGCTCAACTTTGAAGCCAATAAGGACGAGAAGTAAACATGTACAATTTAATGGACAAACTGCATCAGCCAATGAAGGTCATGGGATATGATTGAAAGCTCCACTGAATGGACCTTGAAGGGAGATTGTTTTGTCAACCATAAAAACACAGTTGTGTTGACAGTTGAGTTGCAGAGCTCCAGTCTTGTCAGGGTTATGAGAGGTTACGTAAGAAGGTAGCAATAAACACGGTGTGCAAATACACGGGACCAACTTAATAGATCACTGTTACTTTAACTAAGAAGCTCGCTGCGGGACTGGTAAACCACAGGCTCATCCATCTGGGCGACCCTCCAGTTACATAATCACATTTATTTTCCAATAAGTGGAACTCTGACTTTACACATTTAAGGGGGTGGTTTCCGAAATCCATGTAAAAGTGGACCAAACACTGCAATCAGGCTGAGTGAACAAAGACATTTTTGTGCTTCCTCTAGGATGAATGGCCCAATTTAGCTGCTGTTGGGAGTAAGTTTGCCTGTGGTGGGTGGTTAGTGGAAAACTCCTGGGAGACTTCAGGACCATGAATCCTGCATTGAGGCAGAATTCTGGGAAAAATGCTCTGTATATGTTTACGCTTACAATCCCCCTGACCGCTACTCTCTCTCTCTCTCTCCTTCCTCTCTGCTCCCAGTGAGGGAAGAGGTGCTGCTGCTAACGCTAAGCTGACGCATCAATCAGACAGTTTGAAGACCTGCCCTGTCTCACAGCGCAGGAGCCCCTTTTACCTGCGTCAGTCACCTGTCAAGATGTCATTTTACATCAGCAACTCAATGAGGCCATCGGCTCGAAAGCAAGACACAGAGGCGACTTCTGAACGAGTGTTTTGCTTTTAGGTGGATAGTGATCAGTTTATGATGCGAAGGCTGCACTTTATTCCTCATACGCAAGACCTCTGTCAGAAATACTAAATGGTTTGCAAAAAGCAAAAACATCTTCAATAAATGACTAAAACAAAGGCTATTAGATTTTCTGAAAAACTCAGTTCAACTTGAATGTAATTTGTGCTTCATAGATCTGTTTAGTTTTAGGGACATTAAAGACAACAGATTACGGACGTGGACGTTGAGGTTATTCGCATTACAGATCACAATAGATCAGGAAAAACAGACACAACATGACACAAATGATGGCGTGAGCCAGGGTGAGTGAGTCAGAGGGTTTATGGGTTGATGTGCATCTGGATATTTGTGTATCTAAGCGTGATAACACTAGACCCCTGTGCAGCGAGCTTTGTCTCCTGTGGATAGTCGCCTGTGCAGCGGCTGTGCAGCACACAGTCAGTATAACATGCGTTAGCTGTGGCACGCAGCCGAGCCACTTGGAGACTCTGACACTTCCAAAACCGCAGGACTTACTAGAGCTCGGCATGCTGGACAGCATGATTACAAAATACTAAATGCAGACGCGTTTGGCAACTTCAGAGGGGCTCTTGGAAATAACAAAAGTCCTGCTGTAGCAACTCTGAGCAACACTGTTCAGAAAATTCACAAACTGGATATTATTTCATAAAGTCAGCCCAGCAAACTTCATTTAAAATGTCAAAGATGTGTAAAATGTAGTGGAAAGTTAAGTACAGATGGAAACAACAAAGTATGAGCTGTGTTAACACTGCAACGCTGTTATGTGATTGTATTGTTATTGGTGCGGGCTACTTTTAGGATAACATACCGTAACAATGCCTCCTCCCAGTGAGCATACGCACTTAAGCTGTGACTAATAGCAGAAACGAATACCAACCACACATTAACGTTTCAGTTCGACTTAGATTTTCACATCATGAAATCCACAAATTCGTCAGTCAATAAAGATTATTTATTTTCAATATGTGTTTCAATTGGACTTAATTCTTTCTATTTTTAGTCAGAAGCCCTGTGGCATTTCCTAAAGAAGGAATCCTCTGGTGACAGCTGTGCAAGGCTTCTATCTAACTTTTCCACCGGATATTTGACTGCATCTCTCTGCCCCTAACCACTCTCTCCCCCGCTACCCTCTTAGAAAAATGAGGCCAAAAAACATTGCGCAACACTGGAGAAAGCGATGCAGGGGGGAGCCACAAAAACAAACTGTCTCGGTTTTGAAAAGACAAACGAGTATATCCATAAAAACAGTCTAGATTAAGAGGTGTGTGAAGGAGCCTCTGCTAAAGTTTTCTCATACGTTGATCTCCTCCAGCTGGATATTTTATTCTTAGCTGCTGCTGCAGGGAGGTGTGTGTGTTGAGTTGGGGGTTTGCACTAGCTAGGGTTCTAAATATTTGGGCTTGGTGCCACAGAAGTGGAGTTACATAAGCAGTGTTGATGGTGGAGGAGCCACTGGCATTAAGAAGTCCCCGTCAGCGCCCCTATTATGACAACCAGGACATGAACACGGCATGTCAGCCAACATTTGCAACCAACCAGGTGGTGTACACTGTGGCTTAATTCGGGAATGAACAGTTTGCACTGTCCTGATGCTACACTGGAACAGATACAGTAAATCTGACCAGGATTTGAGGAAACTTCCGGTCAGTGGGGACAGACTGTGGGACCGGTAGGAATCTTGACAATACACAGAGAGAAAAATAAGGCAAATGAAAAAATGGATTCACTTATATACCGCAGGGATGTGTGTTAAAGGTTGGAAGCTGGGGTTTCAATGCAGTTTTTCATATCCATGTCTTGAATACAGGGATCTGCATTCAAAATGATGTTAAGTATAGTTTCTAATCCCATTAAAAAAACACCAAAATCAACTGTGTGTTGGTGCGTCACTTATTAGTTTCCCCATCCTGTCCTTGTCACACACTTTTCCATCCTGAGGACATAAATCTTTGACAACAGGTCACAAATATGAAGTAACAGTAAAAAGAGTAATTTCCTAAAACTGTGTTAAACAAGAGTAAATAGTGAATTTTTTGGGGACTATTTTCACCCGCAGATTAACATACATTTGGTGCTTTAGTGAGTATTTATACTGTACGGCAGCAGGACGGTGTATGTGGGATTAAATCAAAAATAGACTACAGTGGGAGTAGGATCGATTCATTGTTGGCGATCATGGGATTTGGTGACAAGACGAAAAATCTAGAACATATCCTTTAAGTCAAAGGGTTCTGGGAAATTGTGATAGAAAATGAAAAATAAATAAAGATTAGACAAATATTTGTTTCCGCCCTAAAAAAAGCAGCTTTTAATTGTAGATAAGCAGTGTAGGATCAAGGCAGACAGAGACTATGTTCATATGTACTAATATGTCAAATAAAAACTTTGTGTGTATCCCAGAAATAATCTAATTCATCATGCATATTTTCCCATCTACCTTGACCTCAGTTTGAACCCTTTCAGGGACTAAAAGATAGGCCCTCTCCTCTTCTTCCTGTCATAAAACATATTATTGAGAAAGCTGTTAACAGGCCATAACTCCCGAATTCCAGATGCTGACAGTGAGGAGCCCTGCAGATAAAGACCAGAGATCACAGAACCCGTTTGATGACAGAGTAGGCAGGAGAGAACCTGCACTGCTTCAGAGGCGGTGACGTCCAGCTAGCCAAGATATGGGGATTGAGGTCAAAGGCAAAGAAGGGGAAAGAAAAACGTCTGACCTCATGCCTCTAACACTGACATACCCGTTTTGACTGACATACGCTTTGTATAAACACACACGTAGTCACTTACACTAGTACAGTGTCGCATTTAGATGTTTGTAGGTGAGAACTGAGGTGACAGTGTGAAACCTGAAATGTTCTGTAAATGGAGCGGGCACAGGGAGGTTAGCCATTAATCTCATCAGGGTTGAGGACTCAAGCCAACCACTGACTGCTGCTCTCACACCAGCAGACTGACCTGAGTTGTGGCGCCCGGCTAATTACCTGCACAAGTAAGAGAGACCTTTCGTGTGTTTCAACAGTGAAAAGCGGTTTCCCATGTTTCAGTTTCCCCTGTAGTTTAGATAGTTTTTCTATATATGAAGACATTTTATAGCCCGTATATGTATATATAGCACATAGCATTGGATTCTTTAAATCTCTCTATTCATTTTAAATAGGTGAAAATACACTTGTGCGGTACATTTTACAGAAAAATCCACTTGTCTTTGTTTTCTGGTGGACAAACTATGTAATGGAGACACGCATGAACTCAAATCTACTTTGGAATATTTGTGCTGATTTATGCAATAAGCTAATATCGGCCAATATATCATCCTGGTCAATTTATGGGTCGAGCTTTAATATATTTGCACAGGTATAAGGTTGTTCTCTGCATTGTACAGTAGACAGTATTGCGTCACCACGTTTGAGAGCCGGGAGATCGTATGTCTTTGGTGTGTTTACTTTGTTATTCTTGACATCTCTTAACCTGTGAGTGTTTGCTTTTAGTGACTCAGTAAAAAGCTCAGTTAGCATTCTTCTATAAACTGCTCTGCACTTACACTACAGTCCTTTAAGGCCTCTCTTCTTTAATAATCCTCCTGCTTTTCTAGAGATTGGTATCGTGCAATTACAGTAACTGGTAACTTCTCCTTGCATGCTACCCACCTGCTCCACCTCATTCCTTCACATCCACGAGCACTGTATCATTGTCTTGTGTTGTGCTTTTGACATGGCAGCTTGTGATAATGCACATGACTTATATACAGTTGCTTATAGGTGTACATTAAATGCTTAACTTGTAAGCTGCAATGTCAACACATCAATGTGTAAGATGTTTAAGGAATTACCCAGGCTGATTAAAGACAATAATTCATCAGTAATTCAAGAACAATGCCTCCTTTGTAACGTGGGCGGTGGGTGTATGCAGTTTGACCTGTCACACTTTTCAAGTTAAATGGGAGACGAGAGGACATTGATGCTCCGATCTGATCAAATAACCCTGCGAGGGAGGGAAGCTTTGAAATGCTGGAGAGGGGAGTATAAGGGCGGTTCTCTCAGAGTAATGACATTTGAAGAGAAGAGTGTGAATGGAACAAACACTTTGTCCTGTTCACTAAACTCAGCCAACCACAGACAGATCACAAGATGCCTGGAGGATAAAGCCTGTAATAGTTTTGTCCTCAAAAGAAGTACAGCAGAACAGCTTGGTTTTCCAATCTGGCACAAATACGATGACGTGATTTCTTTGATGACCAAAGGTTAAAACTAGGTGTCAACCGTTTTATCAGCAATTTGAAACACAAAATCTAAAACAAGAGAAATGTTCTGCATTTTTATTACGTAGCTCTTGTTCGCCACAGCTTGTTAGTGACTCACTCGACTAAATGACTGATGTCAAAAGCCTACTTAATGGAGAAGCTGTGTAAGAATTCAATGTCACATGAGATTCTTCCATAAATAAAACAACATATATCTAGGTGTTCCTCCTCCTGCACACCGAGGGCCATTATTGAAAATTGTGTGTTAGGCACAGCGGCCATAACAGCCTGTCACGTCAATTACGTCTACGGCAGCTATGAAGAGCCAAGGCGAATCTGTGGGATCTTAAACCTGATTAAACTGAGGAAAGTGGCCAGGCAACCGAGGCAGCCACAAACAACAATCTGTGTGCTATAACCTTTCTGCCACTGCTACTGATTTACCTTCTCCTGTTCGACTTTTTATTATGTTATTTGCTTCCAAGAATGTGTCATAATGGCGACATATGCCAAAAAAGACGTCAATCATTTTTTTTAATAATCTGAACATCAAACATTTTTCAACTTGTTTCTTAATAATTACCTTTATTAGTATAAATCATCCATTCACAGATGGAGCCACTAAACTCCCGAATCCGATCAGAAGATTAAGGCGTAATTACTTTTTAATTGTTTACAATAATTATGGTCCGGGCTGCCGTTACTACAGACATGACATGACATGAAAATATGGATCTGAGAGGTTTTAAAGGTGTATCCCTCCTGGGCGGATTCCTTAGATCTTCTGGAGCCAGCAACAGTATCAGTATCAGTACATACTTGTTTATATGGTTCATTTGAGTTTATTTGGATTTCACACACACAGAAAAGCAGAATACGAAAAGGCCAAAGGTTCCCAAAATGTTTGCATTCCAGATTGTTTAATTTCAATCATTTTCTACAGGCCTGAAAAAGTATCCAGTATTCAAGAAATATCTCACTTAAGTTTATCAATTAGTTACTAATATGTTATTGATCAGTTATAAACCATTAACAATGTTTGGGGTTGCCAGGTTGTGGAAAAACTATTCTATTTAGAAATATAGTCTAGAAATATAATCATAAATGTTGGTAAACCATTAATCTAGCTTGTGGGTCATAAGTTTATTCTTATAAATGTCTTTTAAATGATCTGTAAAGTACTTGTAAATTGTGAATCAATCATTAATAAAGACTTTAACTCTAAAACACTTTATTTCCTATGAGAAATTGGTAGAGAATTTCTATAATTTATTTTTTCTTAGTTGGCAATCTTCCCTGCATTTAATTGTGTTAGTACCTGCAATGAGAATAAAGTTGAATCTAATTGAATCTAATCTAATCTCACGCCTGATATTTACTGTATCTTGACCCCCAGGTTGGGAGCCACTGGTCTGGACGTCACTAAAGCTGTCACTGTTTGATCTGTGCTGATGCAGAAAGCTCTACACATCTGGTACTGCAAGAAGGACAATATATGCTAAGCTATGTTGGCAACTACTACTGGACTGAGATATGACCAGGAGGGCTGTAGAGCAAAACCTTTTGAGGTTGCAATGACCTCAGGCTGAGCAACAGTACGCAAGCAGAGAAGGTGCTTTCATCTCGTGGCATTTGTCTTTATTAATATTGCTTTTTAGAAAGCTGATAAAAAAGTCCTTGAATACCACTTGAAATTCCAAATACCTGAAAATAACTCTTTCATTGACGTCATAATCAAAAAGATATTTGTTTTGTATAGATGTTTTTGTCAAAGTCTGGCAAAAAGAACAAAATGAAACATTTAACTGAAATGAAACCTGTTGAAACTATATTTTTGGTGACTAGTTTGTTTGTACTCCACTTTAGCTCTGGCTGCAGGAGCGGGTGCAGCCGCATAGTGTTACACTCACAAACAAGGATGTGCTATCATGTGCCACTGGCAACCAGCACCGGATACAGTTTACGAAGTGACGGTATGCGAGCGGTGCCCTTGTCACAGGATTAGATGAAAGATTTATGAATCCTCGACTGGCTGCTCAACTCTGGCCAGTAAAGAGTCAAAACAATGGATATTTTGAGAGCATGAATTTAACTTAAGAAACCCACAGAGGTTGTAGATAAATGTGAACTGAGACTGCACAGTTCAAACCTGGGAGGAAAACACATTTATGTTTTCTGTTGACTGAGAAAACACATGACAGTGTTTGTTGACGGGTATTGCAATGTGCCCCAAACACACTGAGCCATTACTGTACACCAATGGCCGATTCATCCCAGGTCTCAAATGGTAATTTAGAGCACATTTACACCCCCGACACTTCCGTCCTGCACGCTCCGACACACATGGTCAGCTCAGAAATGACCAGAGGTGACCCCGTGGAGCAGTTTTTTCCCTTACCAACTATGGCTTCAGAGCGCCAACAGCTAGGCCTATTAAAACTTGAGGTCTTTGGTTTGTTTAGGAAGCAGGACTCCGGCCTCTCCTGGGCCCACACTGCAGGGTGACCACATGTTTTCCTCTAAAGGAAAGGCTGTACAGTCCCACACTGTCAATACTCAAAACACTGTGCAGAGAACAGATATTTAGAAAATGTACACTGACGTTTCGTACATACTGTACGATATGGGACTGGCAAGTTGAGAAACGTGGTGATCGTCAACTTGTGTTGAAACAATTAGTTGATTGAGTCAATAGACTGATAAATTATTTAAACCATTAATTGATTATCAATATTCTAACAAGCTGAATTATGTGGATTTGCTGTTTTTTCTCGGATCACAGAAAACAAGCAATTTGAAGCTTGGGCTCTGGAAAATCATGATGAATATTTGTCACTAATTTCTGATAATTCAAAGTGAAGGAAATGGACAAAGAAAGTATTTGATAGTTGCAGACCCATCGTCAACCTTAAATGATGGCCTTAGCCTAGATATTACTGCAAAGTCCAATAACGTCCAATTTAAAGCTTTTGGCGAACAGAAATCTGACATTGTCTTCTTATTTAGGGCCAAATTCTCTCAATGTGACTGCTGCTACGACCAACATCTACAAACTTATCCATCAGAAGACAACATTTTATTTATTTTTTTCATCTTGCACAGCGTGACATGCAATTAACCTGCGAGATTGCTGTTATTGAACTGTGCATACAGGCCTTAAGTCTGTAAGGAATCATCTTAGGAAGAATCTGATACGCGTTGATTACATCCCGTTGATGGAGAGCATCCAGGACACATATACAATGGGTAAATATGTTACAGATATTCTGAATATATCGTATTTTTGCGCCCTTAAAAAGACAGAGCCAATGTTATTACTGTAAACACAAAATATTTTTCCAGAGCAATTGATATTTATGTTATCTTGAAAGGATGCTCCTGGTGTCAAAACCAGCTTTCCACATGAAGCAGAGCCAGTGATTGAGTAATAAATGGGTCACCACAGAATACTATTACTGGAAGCTGGAAAACTTTAAACAAGCCTGGACCACTTCTCTCACATCAAGAATCAAACAGTACAGAGGGATCCCAATAAAAGCAGTGACTCAGCAGAGACACAGACTTTGCCAACAGCACACTTGTGTACTGTACGTAACAGTACAATAGCTCAGTCATTACATCTGGCATACTTTATGTAGAACCAGTTTATAACACTTAGTGTTCCCAGTGTGTGGCTGGCAGAGTTTCATGTTGAGAGGCTTTGTACTGCTGACAGATCAAAATATATGTTTTCAATATACTGATAGGCAGCAGATGAAGCTTATGATCATTTTTAGTTGATAATATCTTCTCTGGTATGTTTAAGGCCTCATCAAACATCCAGAATATATCATAATAGAAAAACAAACAGAAAGTCAGATCACTGTGTTAGTTTGTCTCGGCAGCCTGACTCCTGGCTTATCTTCATCAAAAATGTTCCAACTCTTAAACTGAATATTAATTATAGTATAAATATAGTGTGACCTACATCTGAATACTTTCGGTTCTTGGATATGTTGAAAGGCTTTGTGTTTCACAAAAATTAAATCTTGTTTATTTTATATGTAAAGTAAATACACTACTAACCAGAAGCGCACTCGGAGAGCGCAGACCTACGCCAAGGCCGAGCCCTATCTCGCAATGTTAATGAAAGTAAAAAAGTAATTTGTGTATCTGCACCGTGATTTGGATCTGCTCTAAAATATATTAGGGTCTTTCTTTGGCCCATGCTACACCCTTCAACCAAGTTTCATGAAAATCGGTCCAATAGTTTTATCCATAATCCTGCTGACAAAAAAACAAACAAACAAACCAAAGATTAAACATAACCGCCTTGGCGGAGGCGATGGTGATAGGCTACGTATCATAGAAAAACATGTCGTTCTTAATTTAATACACTAATAAATTATCATTTAAAAGTTTGCAAAACTACGGGAACTGCCTTTAGCAACTCTGATTCCTTAATTCTTTGACACCTGAATGCTTCTAGGTGTATTTCTCTTGTACCATGCATCCATCTATTTTCTCGATCCTGTTCAGAGTCACTGAGCAGGGCTGCAGCCCCCTCCAGCATGGATTAGGTGAGAGGGTACAGTACAGTCTATCACAAGGCTAAGAAATGTCGAAAAGCACATTCACGCTTAATCTCACACCAACGTGCAATTTAGTTTCCAACAGAAACGTACAAACACACCAAGCGGCCCCAGGCCCCTGGGCACGGAGCCACCATGCTGCCCCAGCTTGTCACTACAGCATCCACCCTAAATAAGACACTGACATACTATCAACAGCAGCCAAAGAGACACTGTTATCTAGCTTCAGCACTGAGTGCATACTGTATGATACAGACAAGCTGTATCTCGCAGCACAACCACCCCATGAGTACAGTACATGTTTTATAGGTGACACAGAGCGCCCTTCCTCTCAAGACCGCGCAGAGCTAAAGCAAACAAACAAACAGCCCTCACGTCAAAGTGACGCGCTGCCATGTGTAAATGTAGGCCTCCTTTACTTTCTCCATAGAGAACATTGGCAGGCCCTGATAAGCTGGATCTGGCTGCACCCGGCGAGGAAAGACAGTGTTGATGTTGGCTACAGTAGAACTGATAGGAAGCCCGCAGCTTGTGTTATGTCACTGAACACAGGCCACATTCAGATAAAGGTTACACAGCCGGGCCTGTATGAGGTCCAGGCGAGCATGAGGAGAGAGGCAACAGTAAAATGATGCTTTGTTCTTTAACCTCATAACTCAGAATACAAAACCGCAGACCAGAATAGCAAAACGTTAATACGATTTTACAGCTTTCATTTAATACGGAGCTTTAAAAACTCTGAGCTGAAACATAAAACAGTGCAGCTTCCAGCTCTTTGCCAGTGAGCCCACTTTCACTGCAATAATGGTTCCAACTGTTACTACAGCAGGGGTGATGCAATCTTCCACCATCACACCTCCTCCTTTCATTTGGTCCTTAGGTAACTCTGTTTCCTTGACACTAACGGCTTTTAAACATACAGTCGAGCTGAAACTAACAATTATTTCTGAATCGAGATCAATATGTCCCTTTTATCTTTTTCTTTGTGAATCATTGTTTGGTTTATAAAATGTCAGACAATTCTGAAATATGCTCATCATAAGTTCCCAGAGATAATCAACAATTATATATAACGACACAGCAAATATTGAAATTTGAGAGGGTGGAACCAGTGAATGTTTTTTGCTTGAAAACTGACTGAAATCATTCATCCATTTTTTAATCTGTGTCTGAAGTCGTTTAAGCGCCAAAGCTGAAAACGAATGATGACAGGAGCTGGGTAAAATATTTAAATACTAGTGCTGACACCAAAAATATGCTTTTTTCAACTCTTTGCTTTGAGAAATATAAACTTGTTTTTCTACTTTTCCACATTTTGAGATGTTTCCCCCTGGTTTGAGTTTTTATGCTAACCAACTACTGGCTGTAGCTTCATATTTAGCAGACAGACATGAGAGCCATCAATCTTCTCATCTAAATCTAGACAGAGAATAAGTGTACTTTCCAAAATGACGAACTATTCCTTTAAATGCTAACTAAACACAAGCAGCCAAGCCAGCCAAAGGGTTACCACAAAGAAAGTTCTCACTAGCCAAAATATTCTCCAAAACAAGGAGGAGAAATTGTCTCTGTCTATAGTTATGCATCCAAGGAATTGGCTAATTGGTATTTTTAAGTGCATTCAAGCTGACCTTGCATTAAGCATGGCCCTCATAAAGACTGATAGTGATGAAAATACAAGTGGCTGAAGCGAAGCAGAGCATGGTGGGGCTGTTTATATAGAGCATGATTAAAGAATGTGTGTTGCTTTGGGTTTAAAAAATGAAACATGAGTATAAAAGTGTCTGCTTCAGGCTGGAGGAAACTAGCTGGCTGCTGCCCTTGAATAAGACTAGGTATTGTGCAACAAATGCCCTTTAAAGAGAGCTCACTAAAAAGGACAAGCGCTACAGTACAGTCACTCTGATCAAATACTAAGAAGTTCACTGTGCTGTTAGTTGTGCTGGATAGAAGCTTCATGCTCATTATTTAGCATTTCAAATGTGTGGCAGTTTAGTGCAAGTAGCAATATGAATGACATACAGTAAGAAGTACAGTAGGTAAACTCTTTTTGTAGATTGAATGGAAGTAGGAAGGGACCATACAATGGCTCATCCATTTTTTATCACCTCTACATTTCCATCAAAGCCCAGTTTATGTTGCCTATATGGCACCTGAGAGCCTGTGGGGGAAGGGTTGCTTGGTATCGGCCGCCTGGGAAGGTTTTTTTGTTGCCTTGCTTGTTTTCGTAACAGATCTAAATTTACAGCCTTTGAAGATCTAAAGTTCTTGATCAATTTATTCCACAACAATTTCTTAAATTACTGGAAAATGTAATGTGTGATAAAATCAGCCTGATAATCAGACTGAAGAGCCATTTTATTTCACTTTATTATACTATGCATTCTATCTGAATTGAAATTGGAGATGTGGTAAGGGACTAATTGATCACTAATAGAATATTTTTGTTTTTTAACACAAAGACAGAAAAAGTTACAAGAAAGAAAATGTACTATATGAAATGTAATCAATTATCATATTACAGATACAATGCATAAAAATGAAAAAAAGGATGCAGCACATTGGGAATAAAACATTTGGACTGTGTGATAGTGTTGTCATTATTGGATATAAACAAGTGTGAGTTATGGCAGCCAAAGGAGGAAACAGCTCTTAAAATAAACTCAATGTGATCTGTCAACCTGTAATAACAAAAGAGTTCTTTATATTTGTTTGTATTCACTCAGCATGGGTTGATGGCTAGATTAGATAAGGACGGACGCAGAGGTCAAAGGATCTCAGACTTAAATGTCAATGCAATTATAGCGAACTGGTGTGGAATCATCTATTGAGGCTGACACCCATATTTATATTTTACAGTATAAAAATTAAACCTTTTAGTGCGATATTTAATAGGAAGACTAATTCTCAATTACCTCGAAAATATTCTTTGTGTTTTTATAAGATGACATATAAACTGGTGCTGGTGTGATAAGCTAAAATTAGATGATACTATTGTTCATTCTGACATATCATTCAGTCTCTTATCACTTACACACAGTATGACAATATGATCATGTGTTAGTGGCAATATAAATATATGCATACATCCACAAAACATTCTTGGGATAGGTTCTGGATACCAAGCGGCAACATCTGGGTCTAAAAAGTGAAGCAAATGCGGAAGTGCCCTAAACCTGCATTCTTTGTAATGGCCAGCAGTGGGCGACTGGTTGCAAAAACAATTCCAATTGAATAGAAGTCTATGAGAAAATTAGCATACTTCTAGTTTGATTTATTACCTCAGTTAAAATGTTCTAATGTGTTTATGCTCTCAATCGCTAGTTTCAAGTCTTTTACAACACAGCATGAATTTGGCTACCTTATTTCATGAAAGTTAACTGTGACATTTAAGTCGCCTAAAAATATTTTATTCAGCGTTTGGTTTCACCCTTTCGTGTCCTTGGTTCCAAAAAAACATGGATGGTGACGGCCAAAAACCAAGATGGCCAAAAGGCCATATTCTATGTCAGTCTATGCTGGATACCAAAAAATAAACAAGATAATATATAAAGTTTAGTATATAACAGCTGTGTTTAAACCTAAGACTGGTCTACCCCAGGCATTAGACATGTATATATATATATATATATATATATATATATATATATATATATATAATTTTTTCTTATATAGAATTGAATATATAATTTCCCTTATGTGAGTGTTTGTCTGAGGAGGACCTGTACAAACATTGCTAATATAAGCATAAGGGAGCTTTGATTACTTTTCTATTGTATTATAGTCTTAATACTAGTTGGCAGAGTTTACAAGCAGTGACGTGAGCCCTGTCTTGTGTTTTATACTGTCCTGGCTCAGCTTCGGTGTTGCATGTCATGGAAGAATCTAAATGTATTGTTTACTTTTTGTATTCAAGCACAAACAGTTTGTGTGGACACCGCCCAGGCCAGACCTGTGTTCAGTGTAACAACACTGACGATGTACTGCACAGAGGAGAATACTTTTGAGTTTCTCTGTTTAAATGACGACTAGTTCAAATGATCATCTGTGTTAGTGGGAATCAGGTAAAGCAGATGTTGTTTGAACCCCTCTCACATTCTAAAACAGCTGATGTTACCTGCCTGCAGATTACAGCTCAGTCTCTGTAACACATAGTTAAAACAGCTTAAAGCATTTCTACCTGACTTGTAATGACGCCTTCAGCTGCTGCTCCGTCAACATTACGTAGATGATTGTGTTTAGCCACCAACAGCCAGCCGTTGTGTTCATTTAAGCAATCAGGGGCCCATGGGGAGGACAGGGTGGTGATTTCAGTAAAGAAATGTGGCTGCAGCTGAATCTGTGTCTTTGAGGTTAATTCATCACAACAGTAACCATATCAACAATGGCCACCTTTAAGCTTATTAGGAGCGATTAAGGAGCTTAACTGGGCTCATGTCTCAAGTCAAGAGATGAAATAACATGCTTTTTTCCAACATGGCCCCCAGCCAAAGACCCGCAACACAATGTTTCACACTTTTCTCGCCACAAAAGTTAAAAGCAAATGCTTTAAAAGTCACACCACAAATACTTGTGTTTGACTTGAGGGTGTAAAACAGTTAACACAGTGCAGGTACAGGGACATCTGTGCCTCTCTAGAGCCTGGGAGTGACTCTCTTTCTGCTTTCCCCAAACAGACACCTGTTGTGTGAACTGACAGGTGGGCTCTTGAGACAGAAGTCAGAACCTGCTGGTGTTAGAGCTTGAGCCCTCGGGGCAGATTCACTTCACTCTGTGTAATCCTGGACTGCCAGCGCACCAGTGCCTCATGCAGAGCTCTAAATGCAAGACAAAGACTACCTCTGTGCATTGTTTATACTGAGTAAGAGGTTCTTTCATGTGCAGCAATGCCTTAGAACAACTTCCAATATCTTTAAGATTAAGACTGATCAGAATAAAAGGGATTGTCGACAGTGGCTATGTAGTCCAATATCAGTAGCACAGAGTTTAAATTGAGGTTTAAATGGCACAACTTCACATCTGAGGAAGCTCACAAGGGTCCCAGATACTGATACCAATGCACATTACACAAAACAGCAAATGTTAAGGGACTTAAATCTTTAAATCCTCTATTGTGCCATCAAACCACGCAAGCAAGAGAAGTGGCAGCGGCTACCCAGGCTGGCAAACACTGTGGCATTAAAAGAATAACCACACACCTCTTTATGTTTTCATCAGACAGGAAGAGTGTGTGTTGTAGTATGTCTGTCGTACATGTGATGTTTACATGCTAAACGTGAGCCAGACTTTATCTCTCAGATCTCGTAGTCCTGCCTCACAGGATGGAAACAATTCAAAGCACAAATGGAACTATTATCACACACAAATACTGATGGCAGATCCTCACGGTTTAATAGAAATTATCTATTGCCTCTCGGTTTTTCTTAGTTTTGCACCCGAGGAGTCTGTCCAGAGAGGTAGCCTTGGTGTCACCGGTTGTTAATGAAAACAGAGATTAGAGGGGATCATGGCGGACAGAGTGGTTCAGTTGGTGCTCACTGCTGACAGGATGACCTGGGTTACCATGAACGGGCCCGACACAGCCCAACTCAAGGTCAACAGGGAGTAATAATCAGTAGATAAACTGCTTCACATCAACTCTGGTGACCTGAGGAGGGGATTAGAGCTGAGTGGGTCAGGGAAGTAATGATGGTATCAGCCTGTTTACCTGAGCTAGGTTTAGATTTACCTCGTAAATGTTTCTTTATATGTGTGTAATTGCTCTTGTATGGTTTCTAATCTATACCTCTTTTTTAATTCTCTATTTATCTGTACTTATTTCTGTCTTTGTGCTGCTGCAACACCTGAACTACCCTGGGGACCAATAAAGGCTCATCTTATCTTAACCATTAGCCGAAATCCAATGCAACGTTGATGTGGAGGTGTACATAAGGAGAATATAATAATGTGGCATTGCTTTTATCTGCAACCAATTAGCTATGTAAATAACAGCTATATTCCTCATTTAAAATAAATTCAATGTGTTCTGAGGAACTCCTGAATGCAGTTGTTCATCCAAATAGGCAACTTTAAGTTTTGTATTTACAGTGAAATATAAAAGAAGCCATCCTACCTGTAGCTCACACCATGCTACCTCCACTGTTGTCTCCGTGTCCAGTCCTTTATAGACCGTCTTGAAAGACCCCCTTCCAATCTCTATGTTGAATTTGAGATATCTTCCATCGGGCGACGTCGCCACCGCTTTGGTCTCCACGTCCTCTTTCTCTTCCTGCGCCAACTGAGCATCAAACGTGATGCGAGACGAGATCTTTTGCTGTTTGTTCTGAACTTCATTTTCAGACTCCGAGCTGCCAGCGTCCTGAGCGCTGGATCTCGGGGCCGGATCCCAGTTCCCAGTGAGAGACCTAGTGTCGGGCTCCTGGCTGCTGGGGGGCGTGTTGGAGCTCGTTCCCGAGCTGGAAACGGGAGAAGGGGACAGCGGGAAATCGTCGGTTTTTTCATCCTCTGCTCTGGACTCGGACAGTGTTGGAATATTCTCAGCTGACCAGGACAAGGCTTTGGAAAGGACGCCGCTGTACAGAGGAGAATCAATGTCCATGCTAATTTTTTGCAGCCCATAAGAGTTTCTCCGTGCACCCAAAGCGTGCGTCCTCAGCACAGATGGGACCAGGGATAAGCAGTCGTCGGTCATATCCACAGAGAGGCCTGGGAAACCGCGTCCTGGTATCTCAACCTGTGCATGTGACATTGTTGCAGGTTCAACGCCTTCTTGATTTAGAGCCTGAATGTGGAAATGGCACCAGGACAATAGAGTGGCGTTACATTATGTTCCGAGTTACTTTTCCATGATGTCAGTGACTTTAAACAAAGACTGGCCATAAAATAACAGGTCTGTTAACATGACCAACAAGACAAGATTAAACATGCCTAGCTCTACTATATGAGCTGCCATTACCTGTAGTTATAGTCAACCTTAGAAATATGAATTAGAAAAAACACAGAAAAGTAAGAAGAATGTACTTACTCATCACTGCCGCTGTGTAAAAACAATTCACACATAGGCATTGCACACACAAACACGTATTAACGCATAGTTTCTATAAAGTAATCCGAGTTGTCCTGTTCTCTTCTCTTCACACAGTTCTCAGCCATAACCTCGGGTGAAAGGACGGCGCTGCCTATATCAACAGAGCTCCGGAGGGCTGTGCGTCCTGTGCGCTCCGAGCGTGCGCTCCCAACTCCGCCCCTCGCAGCTAATAACCCTATCCAGAGAGTAATTGCAGTAGTGAGGAGTGTTTGCAAACTAATACTCTTTAAAACCCCCAATATTTAATTAGAATATTTTTTATTTCCATTTCATGCGTAATTGGTGTCCAAAACGATCTGTGGGATATACTTAAAATCTAAATCCGGGTCATATTGTGTGCTTCAGAGAGGATCTGGGGTTTTATTTTATTTTTTACATTACCTTGTGTTGATTGGCTGGACCGGTATGGTACATGATACATTGTATTCTGCTGTTCACTTCACACTGTGTGCAGTAAACAGCAGAAGAGAACAGAGTGCCTCCTCTTCTAATTGGATCGTCTCTTTGACGAGCACAGCTTCTCTCGTTTCTCTGAATTAAGATACAACTGATGAGTCAGTTCACGACAGGCTTGTCCGAGTCTGTCGTCATTTAATTAACCTGAATGAGAGCGATATGCAGCCCAAGGAAGATGAGAAATAAGTTGTAATTTGATAATAATTTGATAAAAATTATAAAACAACTAAGCATCTATTTGATACACGTCAGTACACACGAGGACTCTGGAAACAACTATTAATATATTTTGACACTCAAACCAATCATTAAATTAAGCTGAGCCAAGAGTTGAGCATTATACTATTGAAAGAAAAGCGATTTATTAATCTTACTGGGCAAGTTTTCCATCCATAAAGCAGTGTTTGAGGTCTTACCTGTGGTTTGAATCTTTTAGGGTTGAATTTAGGAAGTATTTAGAGTAAATCCAAATTGTAAACAATAAAAAATTGCTGATTTCATTGCCTACCATTTATGTTTTTTTCCCTCTACCATGTTGAATGCATCATCCTATTGAGAGTGGAGTGGTGCCAGCTTTGTTATCCTTATTTCATTTTGATGCCTTACTTTTATCTTTCATAATGTCACATGTAATCGTGGATTGTTACAAAAAAAAAAAAAGAAGCTGCAGGAATGTGCAGCGTGAACCTAACCTGCAGGGGGAGCCACATGTTGCTGCTGCTGCTGAAAGAGGACACCATTATCAGCCAAGGCCACACTGGGCCCCACCTGTCCCACTGCACACACACTCTGGTTGTTATCAGAAAACACATTCAGGATTCCCTAGAGCTGTATCAGACCCACAGGCAGGAACACAGAGTACATGATGTGAGTGGACCATCCATTCAGTACAGCTGCAGGCAGAAAGTAGTAGAGCATAACACCTCCATCACTGCGGTGCGACTCTGCACGTCTGTACACTGTGGGGCACTGGTAAAATCATCATTCATGTTTTACACACAACGTCTAGGAGAATTCAAGACCTCTGGACATTTTAAAGAAACAAAAAGGAAGCATATTTATCAAATTTCTAATTTATTTTCCTATAGGATATGAAAAAAAAGAGAGAGTATAACAGGAGTGTCACAGTAGCTACTGCACAATATTGGATGACAGCAATCTGTACATGAAGTCCTTATTATTACACAGCCAGGATTGGTGGTTGAGTCTCTGTGGTGTTCCTCTTCTGGAAGCATTTATTCTCAAAATAAACACCCCCTGGTGTTGCGCTCTGGGATTTCTTTGGGATGTCTCGTTGGAACAGAGGAACAACAGCCGAGCAAAAAGGTCCAGAGCTAATTATACCGTGGAAATGTGTTAACTGGGAAAAAAGAATCGGCATAAACTAGTTGTATTTACAATAAAGAAAGAGTAAAGTTACAGCTGGTGGGGAGAGATTTTCCCCAGGAGTATTCAGACATGATATTATTAATCCCCCTAAAGGCCCATTGCATGTTTAAATGGCAACAAGTGTTACCTGTGACTACTTTTAAACGTGTTGTCACCTCAAACGTTCTTTCCCCCAAACACTTAAAAATTATATTGGTTATATACCAATAAGAAAAAGGCTTTGAACAAACCAAAAGGCAACATCAACTGCAGCACAATCATCCTCTGGGAAGGGCATTGAGGTGCATCTTGTGTGGCCTTAAATGTCTAAATCTTAAAATTTGCCTATGAGGTACGGCATGAGGGCCCCCAGACAGAGTGTGTGTGTGTGTGTGTGTGTGTGTGTGTGTGTGTGTGTGTGATTCCAGCACGGTGTCAGAAGAATTTCACCCCCTTTCCATCATCCATGGTGATGATCTCTGCTTTGCCGTCCGTTTGTAAAGCCTGCAGCGAGCGCAGCAGCATCCACTCTTCTAAACTGTGGAACTCTGGAGAAACAGATTACAGCTACTGTCAGAAGGAACAATGAGAATAATGAAATAGTTATACAGGAAAACAAAGTGACAAGGTTCTTTACATGAGGAACTTGTGACTAGAGAATAAAAAAAAGGGGGCTAATTAAATAAAAAAGGTCAAATAAAAAAAGGAGTGAAATGAAAAGATAAAACTGGAAAATAAACTCATAAATAAATGCCTTTTCTTTAAGAAGTGATTTTAAAAAAGGTGTCTCTGATTCTGCAAAGTTTCATTATACATCTTTTACATGTGCTTCTTCTAAGTGATTGATGCATATTCATCTTAACATTTGAAATGGTACCGTACCTTCACCTTCTGTGTCATCACCGTTGGACAGCTCATAAAGTGTGAACACAGAGTTGACCATCCCATTTTTGGAAACCTGAAACGTTAGAGATTAGGATGATTCTGAGACAGTCGGAATTAAGAACAACGGTTTTCCTCCGACGGTCACGAACATTTTCTGAGAAAAGTTTTGTAAAAAAAAAAAAGAGCTATTTTGGGGATGAGGGATGAGATCTGGAGCACACGGTTAAAAATAAATCCTTTAATAAAATGCAGCAACTAAAGTTTTGAACTTGATAATCCCCGTCACTGTTGGAGCACAAAACTGGAGATATTCTACATTTTAAGTTATTGTCAACAAATCCCTTGAAAAGACCAAAACAGACAATACTTTAGTCCATCTCTCAACATGTGTTGACTCCCCCGGCCTGTCTGTAGCACTCAATGTGCCCCAAATCATACTCACTCCTGATGAAGGCAGAAGTCTTTGAAAACGCTTAAACATCTCAAAGAGGTTCAGTAATTTCCTTAAACAAGTACTGCACTTCAGCAGGATGTTGAGGTACTTGTACTTTACTTGAGTATTTTTATTTAATGCTACTTTATAAATTCTACTCCACTACACTTTAGATGGAAATATTGTACTTTTTACTCTGCTTAATTTATTTAAGAGCTATAGTTACATTTCAAATTAGGATTTTACAAACCATATGATACGTTATAAAATACATTGTTACAGAATAAAGTACCAAAGTGACCAACTAAAACATTAAATTACAGAATTACTGAAAAAGGTCAATAATGTAATTCTGCAACACTGACCGTGCTCTGCATTATGAGAACTTTTACTTTTGATACTTCTGTACTTTTACTTAAGTGACATTTTGAAAGCAGGCCTTTACCTTGTAATAGAGTATTACTACTTTTATTTACTGTAAATTAATGATTTGAATATTTCTCCCACTGCTGGTTTCACAAAGGTTTTTTTGCAAATAGTCAAATGTTCTGTAGTGGAAACATCTTTATCTTAATGAGGATACTTTGTGTTAGTTTCTGTTATAGTTTGACTTTGGATTTGAATTATTTGACTATGTTATTATAATATCGTTACTGATGATTTGTGCTTTTATCATCAGCAATACTTTCCCCGTCTGAAGTCTTTGTCCTGCATACGTGTCCTGATACGGAGCTATGCGTCGGAAAATTAAGTTAAATTGAAATTGAATTGAAATTGTAGATGGAAAAAATACGATTAAAAACCTGGTTACACGTATACATGGGCAAGAAATCAGCTTTCCCCTTTAAAAATCTAGCTGAGGAAAAACTTAGTCTTCACATTTCTATGCAATTTCTAAGAAATCAGGTTATTGCAGAAAGCCGACTCTAGCCCAGTTATTTAAATACATGTAAACAAACTGACTGTGGAAAGGGCTACATTGATCCTTTTCTGGTTACAACTGAATATTCTACGCTCCATGTGTATATATTATATAAAACACTTGTAGAGAGTCCCCTTGTGTAGATCATGTAGGCTTTACTATTACTTGTACCGCTTCCTTATTGCTTTAGAGAACATTTTCTTATTTCCATTTATCCTGCACCAGTCCCACACATGTACAGTTTCACCGCCAGTACAGAATGTGTCTTTAGTTTGATGACTCACCCATTGGTATATTAATTTGCCCCATTCCTCCGGTCGTCTCCACATGACTAAACACCGAGACTTGTTTTTGTCCAACCATTCGAGGTTCCCTGAGGTCAGACGACACAATGATGAAACAAAATAGGTTTGTTATTGTTGAAATTAATTCACAGTGAGGCAATGAGATGATAAGAGCAGCAATACTCTCAACACAAAACTTTACCTTTTTTCCTCAACTCCTCAAACACAACTTGAATTGTTTCCATTGACAGTTTTCCTGGAACTCAGTTAAGGGCAAACCAGAAACAAAAAGTAACAGATGTACAGGATTAATATATTTTCTTCCACTCAACTAGTTTGAATTTCAAAATGTATCATCGTGTCTCTCAGCGCATAAATGTGCAAATGAATAAAATACTACAGCAGATTTAGCATTCCTGTCCCAACTGTCTAACCTGCAATGGAAAGTGTTTTTAAACATCATTTTGATTTTATGATATCTTTCTTGACTGTCTGAAGTACTTTCTCTTATCTTTTATTTTCTCTGCTATGTGTATTGTGATGCCCCAAAACACCGTGGCAAATTCCTGGTATGTGATAACCTACATGGTAATAAATCGTGCTCAGTGATGTGACATGAGAAACTTATATCCACCAAAATAAAATAAAAAAACCCAGTCTGATATTAATGTGTCAACAATAATATCCTGTTTGTAAAATGTAGTTTTATATCTCAATGAAGGAGGCAGCCTGTAATCCTTTAACAAGCAATCCAAATTAAACATATGGATTTGAAACTTGCATATCAGGAGGATCAAGCTGAATAATGTAAAGTAACAGTGGCCTTGGTTAGGATACGTTCTATCTTCTTGTTGTTGAACACGGGGCTTTCCTGAGCCTCCATGACGTCCAGGGTGTAGAGCTTGTGATGCCGGCAGTAGGACAGAGCCAGGGAGCACCATGCTGCCAGCTGCTTCTGTCTCGTGTCAACATTGGGCTGTAGCCTGTCCACAACGACATGAGCAAATCAAGACGTCACCAAAAGGCAAACACAACAAGCTGACGGCACTGCAAACACCAGACAAGACTCCATCTGTAAATTAAGTTAAGTGCGCTCTTTCCTTAAAAATATGTCCAGGCGTGTGAATATTTTTTTATTATCCCGATAGTTGAAATGAATCACGATCTACTTATTGTGGGTGTTTTTTATTACGATTCACGGTAAAAGCTTAATTTCCCGTCCATATTTATGATAGAATAAAACGAGGCAGCTAAAGCTCCTGTGATGTTGACGATATCAGAGATATCATCAGAGATTTTGCTGCAGCTATATCTCAAGTGGCATTAGATGATTGTAGGCACATCAATAAGCAGGATTGCAGCGTCTTGATTTTTTAAAAGGTAATTAATTAATTGGATTAACCATTTCTATTTAGCTATTTTATCTAAAAAACACTTTCTCAACTGAATTTGCAACATTTACTATTTCTGTCCACACATACTTTTGGTCTGGGATCTTAATGTTAATTGTACGGCATACATACTGTATATTTCTGAAACCCTTTTTATTCTTTTAACATGAAGTCAGCTTCAGAAATATTGTTTTTGTGGTTGTGGAAGAAGTTGACTGGCCTGCACAGACTGCTCTGACCTCAACCCCCTCCAACACCTTTGGGAGGAATTTAAACACAGACTGCGAGTCAGAACTCATCTCCCAACATCAGTGTTGGACCTCACTGATGCTCTTGTGGAGCAAATCTCTGCAGCCAGGCTCATTAAATCTTTCCCAGAAGAGTGGAGGCGGTTATAGCAGCATACCCATGGTTTAGGAATGAGATGATCAATAATCACATGTTTGACCCCTGTTAAATGATCAGCTATACTAAAGAAAAGGGACCGCAGCGGATAGAATTTAACACACTTGTCACAAATTAGCAGAGATTTATAACACTGGCATTACTACTGAAACGTAGTCTTCTGGGAAGAACATTTATCAACAGTCTCTGTAACAGTCATAGTAATTTTCTGGTTACCAGTGTACACTTATCTTTATAGTTAAAACTCTGCACACAGGAACTGATTGTGTTCTTGTATTTGCTTTACATCAGTCTTGTTTTACAGGAATTTCAGCACTGAGGTCTTTTTGTCCAGCCGGTGTTACACCGAATTGTGTCGCCCTGGAGGATGAACTACTGGAAAAGACTGTTGTGCTCACCAAATACTTGCAGCTGAGATGTCAGTGCTCTACAGACATGCCTATACACTACTAGTATCAGAAGTTGTGACCCTTTAGATAATAATTCTTGTTTTGGTCATGATAAATATGCCTAGTTTCCTAATCTGCCAGGTGAATGCCTCTAGATACTTTTCTCACTTAGGTCCCTGTGATTAAAGGTATGATTTCATATATTTACAGTAAAATCATATCTTCAATCTCTCTGAATTCAGTGAAGGTTTGTTGGGAGGAAGATTTTTGGGGAAGGGGTGTCTAAATGATTTTGTAACTTTTGGCGAGACGTCTAATGAGATGGAATTCGCCTTTCTTTGCATAAGCAGATACATTTCAGTTAATCTGAAGGGTAACAAAATTGGCCGTGCAAGAATTATATATATTATTATTAGTGTTTTGGCATAGACTGTATAGTCTATGTGTTTTGGTAGCTGAAGTTGAGGCAGTGTTGGCTATCAAAACAGCTAACGTTAGCTCGAGCTAACAGCTAAACTCATTCTCTAAACTTACAAACATGACCATTAATTAACGTCATGTTGATGTTAATAAATGTTCGCACGCAGTCCAGCCTTAATAAGTCAACAAGTGGAGCTGTTACACAAACTTCGGAAAGCCAGTAGGAGATAAATAAATCCATTTCCCTAGCTGCTTCGTTTTAGCCAGGTAGCTCTGGCTAATATGATGGTAGCTCGCAAATCAACACACTTCGATTAAATAACAAATAAACAATGTAGGCTAATAAGCGGAGTTAATACATGTTTTAAGTGTGGTTCAGAAAAAGTTGACTCACGTAAAAAACGGTGGGAAATTATATTGCCAGGGCCACTCAAAACTCATTGCAGTTGATACGGTGTTCACAGCTGACAGCTTCCGGAAGCGCGTCCCTCCTCTCAAATGGTTCCGACTAACAACACAGATTTACAGATTGTAAAATAGAATTAAAGAAATACGACTATATATGAATAAATTATTTGTAATAAAACAATCTATACAATCAAAAACCAAGATACAAAATAGGAAATAAAAATCTGAAATGTTAAAAATATATTCATGAACTATAAAACTTAAACAATGAATTAAAGTAGTTTAGACGAATTGCCAATGATGCAAGGTAACTCAATTAATTTACCCAAGACACCAAAAACATCAGTTTAACATGTATTTTCACTACAAGTATTTATATTTACAGTACATTTATTTATATTTTTCTATTATTGCACTACATGTTTGTTATTGCACTATATATTTGTACCATGTCTTGCATCTTGTTCGCGACCTGTTTTTATTGTTCGTTTCATTTGTTCATTCTTTTATTTTGCACCGAGACCAGTGAAACACAATTTTGTTCCTCTTTGTACTGTACTGCACTGTAAATAGATGGATGACAATCAAGTTTGTCTTTTCTCTTATTGTACTTTTGGAGATGATTGTGCTTAACTTGAGTATCAAGTTTAAAGTTTTAGCTCAAGTTAATTAGGACTAGGGTGTTCCAATCTAAAGGGTGTATGAAACCTGAGTACACTAAAATATCTGATTATGTTCAAATGAAGTGCATATAGCAGAGCACAAAGTAGTAATACGATATTAAAAAGGCTAGTAAACTGTAAATAAGTTAATATATTATTACCATTTTTTGGTACTTAATACTTACGTCTGCACTATAAAAAATATTTTATTTATAACCTTTATTTTACCAGGATAGGTCTCATTGAGATTAAAAATCTCTTTTTCAAGAGCGTCCTGGCCAAGATAGGCAGCAGCATAGTTACAGACAACAACAAAAAACAGTCACAATCACAACACAATCACAACATTAATTAAAACATTTACAGACACAGCGGTCTGCTTCAATGTCTTTAAGAGTTGCTTTAATTCTGTTCAGAGAGACCAGCTCTCTGAGTTTCAGCTCATTTTGCTTTATACATAAGGATGTGCCAGTGTTTCAGTCTACGGGTGGTCAGGGAAGACCATCCAACACGAGCATATAAGATGCAGTGGTGCGTCAGGGTTTTGAGGTTTGTTATGAATTTCAGTGCCCCATGGTAGACGGTATCCAGAGAACTGAGACACTGAGACGATGCATTCATATAAACAACATCTCCATAGTCCAGCAGACAGAAACGTTGCAGAGACTAATCTCTGTAAATGTATCACACAACAGTAAACCAGTTAAAATAGTTCCACTTTGACCAAGCTGCAACATTTAAAGGCTGACACATTAGGTCAGTAATGGAAATAAATAATATAACAAATGTAACTCGGAAAGGGGCAATTCTGCATAATGAGTACTTTTACTTGTGATAATAAAGTACATTTTGCTGATCATACTTCTGTACTTGAACTTGAGTTATATAATATCGGTGGTTGTGAATTTCTCTCATGTTTATGTTGTTCATGACAGACACATTTTTGACATGACTCTTTCGACATGAATAAACACTAAGCTTTACTTTTTGTCATGACTTTGTAGAGTTCACCTCCCTTGTGTCATGTCTTGTGTTCACTTCCTGTTTTGTTTTGAAACTCACCTTTCCCTCTCGTTCCAGGTCACTTAACTTCCTGCCGGGTGTGTTTTCCCGCTTCTGTGATAGTCTGCCCCGCCCCTGATTGTTGTCACCAGTGTCCCCTTACCTCATGTATAAATAGTCCTGTCTCCCCTTGTCTTGTGCCAGTTTGTCTGGTAAATCTAGTCAAGTGTATGGTTATTGTTAATGGGTAAACTTTGTATTAAAAGATCTTTTGTTGGTACGTTAGACACTTTGTGGAGTTGTGTATTTTGGATCCTACGTTTTTTCATTCCGTGGTCCGTAACAGAACGAACTGGCCAGAATGCATCCAGCCGACTCATTCAAAGCCACCCTGTCTTCACAGAAGGACCTGCTCCACCAGCATGAGAAACAGCTGGGCTACATCCAGCATGGAGTGCAGGACCTCACCAAGCGTCAGGTGGAATTCCAAGCCTCAGTCACCAACCAAGTGAACCACCTGGCAGTCCAGCTCCAACAAGTCCTCACCCAGCTGGAGACTGCTTCCCCAGCCATGCCTGTGGATATTCCTCCTGCTTCAAGCCCTGCCATCGTTCAGGCCACGAACCATGTTGCCTCTCCGTCTCTGCGTCTGGCCTCCCCGGAAATGTTTTCTGGCGAGTCAGGTGATTGTAGAACATTTTTAGTTCAATGCAACTTGCATTTTAAACACAATCCTGCCGCCTTTGGTTCAGATCAAGCTAAAATTGCTTTTATTCTGTCCCACTTAACCGGCAGAGCCGCCGCTTGGGCCACCGCTGAGTGGTCAAGAGACTCGGAGATTTGCCAGTCATTGATTTCATTTAAAGACACATTAAGTAAAGTTTTTGATCATACATCCCCGGCAAGAGAAGCATGCCGCATACTCATGCAAATCAAGCAACGCCAGCAGCAAGTAGTCGATTACGCCATTGAGTTCCGTACCACAGCCGCTGATAGTGGTTGGAACTCGCCAGCTTTAGTCGACGCCTTCATGAACGGATTGTCGGATCCGATGAAAGACTATTTGGTGCCCCTAGAACTACCGGAGGATCTTGAGACCATCATTACCATGGCGATTCGCGTGGACAGCAGACTGAGGGATAGGGAACAGCACAGGCCCGCGATTCGCTCTCCCAGTCACCAGGGAAGCTCTCCTGTGGGTCGTCCACCATGGACATCCTTGCCTTCCAGATCATCAGTCCCTGAGAGACCAGCGTCATCCCAGGCATCAGAGGAACCGAT
Organism: Cottoperca gobio; assembly: GCF_900634415.1. Lineage (NCBI taxonomy): Eukaryota > Metazoa > Chordata > Actinopteri > Perciformes > Bovichtidae > Cottoperca > Cottoperca gobio. The sequence goes on along the minus strand of NC_041373.1, from coordinate 7,631,780 downwards.
GCAGCTGGGAAGGACCAAGATTCATCCAGAGGAGAGACAGTGTCTCCTCCGGGAAGGTTGTTGCTTTTACTGCGGCCAACAAGGGCATCAGCTTGCAGACTGTCAAAAAAAAAGGAGGGGCTCACCAGCTCGGAGGGGGGCGCTGATGAGCCAACTGTCTTCTTCATTCCCTCCTCGTTCAATGGCTCAGGTAACCCTTTCTGTGAAGAACCAAGTTTTAAATCGAGAGGTGCTAGTTGATTCTGGGGCTGATGAAAGCCTCATGGACTGGCATCTTGCTGAACAATGTCAGGTCAAGACTGTTCCTTTGACTAAGCCCATTGAAGCCAGCACCTTAGATGGTCAATTGTTGTTCATAGTGACCCACTGCACCGAGCCCATACTAGTCGTGATAAATGGTGACCACACTGACTGGATGAAATTCCATTTATTCAATTCAGCACAACACCCGCTGATTTTGGGCTACCCATGGCTAACTAAGCACAATCCCCATATTGACTGGCGCACAGGCAAAATTAAAGGGTGGAGTTTGGAATGTCAATGTTCATGTTTCCCTGCTGTTAAAATCTGTCAATGAACCACGTAACAACTCCGTTTACCCAGATTTGGCTAAAGTTCCCTCATGTTACCATGACTTAAAAGAAGTGTTCAATAAGGCTAAAGCTATGTCGCTCCACCCCACTCTCGAGATCCCCGTGTTGTTCCCCCCCCGACTGGCGAGACCCCAGTGACTCCAGCCCGACCTCCTGAGCGGCTCTGCCCGCCTCCAGCCCGGCCAATCCGTCGGCCTAAATAGTAACAGATCTGTTACGGACCACGGAATGAAAAAACGTAGGATCCAAAATACACGACTGCACAAAGTGTCTGACGTACCAACAAAATATCTAAGTTTCAAGTCAAAGTTTACCCATTAACAATAACCATACACTTGACTAGATTTACAAGACGAACTGGCACAAGACAAGGGGAGACAGGACTATTTATACATGTGGTAAGGGGACATGGGTGACAACAATCAGGGGTGGGGCAGACTATCACAGAAGCGGGAAAACACGCCCGGCAGGAAGTTAAGTGACCTGGAACGAGAGGGAAAGGTGAGTTTCAAAACAAAACAGGAAGTGAACGCAAGACATGACACAAGGGAGGTGAACTCTACAAAATAAAACAGGAACACAAATCCAGAGTCATGACACTTTTTTACAAAGTTATTTCTTTATTATGGAATAACTTCAGCATAAATATGCCTTCTATTTCTATTTACAGGTCAGAAATCTTTCTAGAATATGCTCTTCTGTTTCATGGTCAAACTGACTTTACTGTCAAACAATGTATCACTAGTTTGTATTTCTATGGTGTTATCATACAGTTTCTTCAAGTACAGCATGATTGAAAAATGGCATTTTATTCAGAGGAAAATAATCTATAGTTTGCAGTATTCTATGTCACCATCTATTTCACAGCAAGATGTTGGTATTATTTATTTTTATACATTTCTATATTACAATAAGATTCATGGGTAAAAATGACACATTATTAGAATACAATCTTAGTTATTGCCATATTTGATACTCTGTCATTTCAAATTCAAAACAATATTTAAATGTCATCAAACTTTCTAAAATAAAGATGGAAGCAATAATTGATGATTTCTGTAAGAGCATTAATGCATCCGTTCAGGTTTGACTTAGGCTCTATTATCGCTGCAATATAGACAAGCCAAAAATAAGAAATAAACAATAAATCTCCCAAAAGTGACTTGTGAGATTAAGACAGCTAGAGCAATTTGATACAGTCCTTCTTCCACCCAAGCAACAAGCTCAAAAGCTCTGAGACGGGAAACTAAAGCACACTTGTTTGTGGCTCGCTTTCCTATCCTACAATACTGCTAACGATAGTTCTAACAGTGTCAGCCTCCTAGGGAGTAAATCTGGACAAAACGGTGGTTAAACATGCTTCAAATATTCTCAGCAAATACCATTTAAAGATCCCTTTTATCTAATTTTTACGTGGTTAAACCTCAAATATTCTGAGAAAAGAAAACTTGGAGATCCCTTTAACTTATTTTACAAGAGAAGCTTCATTTTAGATGTTGCACTGAAGCTGTTTATGTGAATGCAAAAAAAAGGTAAATCTTCAAATAATTTGAGCACATTCAGACGTTTGCCCGAGTCTGCACTGGAGGCTTGTGACTGCTTTAGCTGGAGTAGAACATTAGCTGATATTCGTGCAGGATGAACTCCACTATCTGGTTCTGAAAGACCATGTGCATGGTGATGTTGGCCGACTCCATCTCTGGCCGAAGCAGAGTCGGGCCGAACACAATTGCCACATTCTGCACAGTCATGCGATTGTCCTCCCCGTACTGAATGACCCTGTCAGAAGAAAGAAATGTGAGGATGATGTGATTAGTCATAATTTTCCTTTTTTCAATTAAATTATATAATTTTAGATCAAGTTCTCAGACACGGAAAAGTGACGCAAAATCGCTTTCTTTCTCCTCTTATTTATTTATTTTATATCTATCCTCAGTTAAAAGGGAGAACCGGTTGAATAGTGGTAATGGTAATAGTTTTTCACTGTACAATTTGATGCAATTTGCAAACTGAAAACCAATAAATATATTGTTTAAAAAAAGGGGAAAAAAAGAAACATACCTGCATAAATGCCCAAAAAGGAGATTCATGGTATCATGATTTGAAGGAGGAAGTGACTTGACCAGCTCATACATGCAAGACGCTTTTGTGTTGTAATCGGGAATTCCTAGAAAAACAGGACGAAATAGAAATAACATCACCAACTGCATAATCAACGTTAATGTAAATATTTGCTGTTTTTAGCGCAAATATACAACATTTTTGTCCTTTTCATAATATAGTCTGTTCAAATTAGATTTATGTATTCAGAAATCTGCTTACTGATGGCTGAGATGAACTTATTAAAGTGGCTGTATGGGAAGAGCGGCTCAGGAAGCTCTCGGAAAAACAACTTCAGCGCTCCGGTGATGACGTGAACGTCCTCCCACTGACCGTCCTCGAGGTCCAGCTCCTCTGTTTTAACACACCAGGTGCACAGTCCGTTAAAGCACAGCAGGGGGCGCTGCTGTCTGCAGTGAGATCCTGCAGTGAACTATGCATCCTCTGCTTTCACTGCATCATAACTGAATTATTGAGTTTAATATACGTAAGCTTTACCATGATCCGCCTTGAAGCGTAGTTTCTGAATGACAGCGAGGTTCCCGCTCACTCTGTAGAGTCCATCAATGTCTAAACCTGGAAATCAACACATCAGTAAGTCAACTTCTATACTGCACACAACAATAATACTTTATGATTCAGGCAGTGACACAAACGAGCTGGATTACCTCTCTTTTCCACTGCTTTGATACATTTCTCCACAAAACTAGGAACTGTTGACCGCTCTTGTGCACACAGTGTGGCCAGATGGCAACCAAACACATTGTCTACAGGGAATAAAAACATTATTATTATTATTAACTCATAATTTCAGTTTCAATTAAATGTTAGTAAAGATTATATTAATATAATTAATATATTCCAATTTCTTCATGCAACATATAGAAAAACAGAAAATATACACAATGTGATAAGCATAGTTCTAAGACTGCACAGGCTGTGTTAGCTAACACTCTTCCTACAAATAAAAACAACTTTATTTATTTAAACAGCAATTTTATATATGTTATTTATACTATATATACTCTATCTTCCTGTTTTTTTCCATTGCTGCAGTTTTTCATTCTTTTATCTCATGAACCTTTTATTGAAGACTGTATTGCATGTATAATACCAACATGTATAATGTCTTCAGGTATTATTGTGTTTGTATTGCCTTTATGTTATATGTTTTCTATGCTGTCTCTCTGCAAAACAAATGTCCTCAAGTGGGACAATAAAGATCTGACCTGAAATTAAATGCGCACTGGAAACTACAAAACAGCTTGTGTTCAAATATAAGTATAACTATAAACACGAGTATTCATATTCTGGCAGAGTGAAACTCCCTTATCCACTAGCTTCTATTGAAATCAGCCACAGCCTGAAGAGAACTACATTATGGTATGTTATAGAGATTACCTCGGATGTAGCCTTTCTCCTTCACAGACTGCAGCGTGGGCCGTTTCATGAGGAACTTCATCAGCTTGGTCCGAACCCTCTTCTGGTCCGAGTCTCCTGCAGAGCTGGACGAGTGTGTGACGGTCGGTTTGGAGGCTGGAAAAGCAATGTTAGACACATAAGTAATTATAGCTTTCGATGGGGTATGATATGTCTAACTGGGTCAGAATGATGACATAATTTATGCCACAGTTAAACAAGTAATTTACGTCTTTGCTTGTCGTCTCGCTCTGTGATTGCGATCTTCTCATATAAGTCGCCCTCGTCCTCCTCTGAATGATGGTCCTGGTACTCCTGATGAACAGACAAACAAAGTGAATCAATCAGACGTATTGCACAGTGTCAACTGCGTAATTACCACAATTAAACCTGAATTAAACAGTATTTAATTAGCTTCATTTGTTAAAACGTAGAGACAATTCTTTTTTTTTGTACTGAATTAAGCAACTCAAACGTACACTGCAAAAATCTTCTTTTTAAAAGTTCTGTTTGTCTGTTATTCAATCCTTAAAATGTATTTTTCTTAAAAGAACAAAATCTACCAGTGCCTTAAGTTTATCAAATGCAAATCAACTTACTTATTTTTTTTAATCAAATTTCATAATTGTTTATTGGAGTGCAGCAATCGGCTGACACTATGATGAAACCTCCACTTTCTGTAATAAGCATAATTCCCAGAATTTAAAACCGTTACTTTAAGCAGTAGTAGTAATGAAAGTAATAAACTGGAGATTTCTCTGCAGTTTGAAGTGAATCATTTTCACTCATCAATGATGGGCGGTGAAAGGACTTACCAGTTGTCGTATGGTGTCCATTAAGACTTTGTGCCAGTCAGTGATGATGCTTTCTGTGTCATACTGTATCAGAAACTCCACGCCATTCTTGCCTTTTAACTGGTGGAGAGATAATAAGATATTGAGAAGGGCAACAATAATTACAGGACAACAAATCACATTTAGATAATTTCCCAGATTAACTGATTTTACTCATTAAACAATATTTATTTTAAGGCGAGACATTACAGGCACATTTTTTTTTTCATGCACTTGTCAATTTTGAGAGTACGGGCTATTTTACTGCCATAACATGTTTTCATTCAGAATAGAGGAAAGAAAACATCCAAAATTCACATTTAGGAGTTTATATTTGACTAACTTTGTCTATTTGCGTCTGTAGATTTCTTCTAAGTTCATCAAAAGTTAATGCCTCAAATTTCAGAAAACTTGTAATACAAAAAATAATTGTCTTAATGTAAGTAATCAACTGGGGAAGTTTCATGGTGATATGTAGTAGTTACATTTTTAATCCAAACCCACCTGCAGTGTTTCCTCTTAATATCTGATTCAAATACATGAAATCATGCTTTAGTTGAGAAACATAAAACACTGCCGGGGCTCAGTTCTTAATGGGGCTAACAAAGCTAAAAAATAAAAGCACATATTTTATTTGCTCAAGATAAAAACATCCACCGAATGGCACACACTGCATTATGTTCCATGGCAACAAACAAACACCTCTAAAACATTCTTCTTGCTGGATTTGTCCTTTGAGGCCCAGCCAATCGACGCTCCTCGCAGGTCCACCGTGATCTCCGGAACAATCTGATTGGTCTTGATCTGCATGGAGGCAACCAAAAATACAGCTATTTACAAAACTGACGGTGCTGCATTCCAAGAAACAAAAGCTGTGACTGTCCCTGTCGGCTTCTGACCCGAGGGCTTGTCTGTGCGTGACGCATCAGCCTGCATCATGCTGCAGTTTAATGTTTCACTTGTGCTCTTAGGCGTAGAACATGATACCAAAGTGCAGACCACAAAAAAAAGTTTGAAAGCAACTTTGAGACATAAAAAAAAAAGAAAAGTCATTGATTAATTCTGCCTGTAACTTCTCAGCCCATCATAACCCTCCCTGAAATGTACAGAATGCAACATCAGCTTGTCAGAGCTTATTATTAACGGAGGTTGAGCACTTTTCCTCCACGTACAAATCCTTCTATTATTAGTAATACTTAAAAGTGTAGATCATACCGCAGTCCCTGTTATTGTAGACTTTGGGTCTTTGTGGAACGTCAGCACTCCTCCGTGGAGAACCGTCCATGTCTGGGTCCAGTTTTTCCTTAAAATGGGGGAATAACCGTCACTAACACAGAGCAAAGTAACGGGGAGATGACATATGACTTCACAGTGAACTTTTAGCTTACCGTACTTTCTTGCCGTTGTCACACACTTTTGTTTTGTTGAGAATCCCGGCTTTCTCTAAGTTCTGCACCTGAAAAGATCACAACATTTGAATTCTTTATACGCTATTAGTTAATTGTTAGGTTTAAGTGTGCAGTCAAGTTATGTAATGATATGAGGGACACACAATTCTGGTCACAGTATTGAACACAGACTTCATCAATAAAGCCAATGCGTGCAGACAGCATTCATATCCAAACTTCTATTACAATCTGTGCACATGATGAATTCCTTATTCGTCGAATATCCTAAAAGTCACAGATTCGATCATCAATCTATGTTTAGAGTTGCGTAAAAAATGCACCTTTTTTAATTTAGATTATTTGACAAATTGTGAGAAATAGAAATCAGCAGATTCTATTTATGCTTAAAGGATAAGGCTTGTGCTATTCTATATTTTCACTATTGTCAACTAATTCTATGTAAAGGCCAAAACCAACAATGCGTTAGTCCATCCCTCAATATTTTGTGACTTGCCCTCCCTGTTTCTGACACTCGAAACAGGCCTCGAGCTCATTCACTCCTAACAAAAACGTTTAAAAATGGGTCACGGATATAAAGTATCACGCTGTAGTTTTTCGTTAACGTCACTCAAACACGGGTAAATCGTGCATTTGTTGGGGACTATTTTTAGTCAAAGATTTGGCGCTCTAGTAAGTATTTGGGGCAGCAGGGCGGTGTATATGGGATTGGCTCAAAATAAACTACAGTGTGTGTTTAATGGCGATGAAGGAACGTGTCACCCAGTGCAACAGTGTGACTCACACTTTATTTAAAAATGATCTGGACAACAATGGAGCTCTGTGGCACTGAGGAAAAAGATACATCAGGCTACAGAGGCAATACTTTAAAGTGGCAATAGACACGTTTTTTTGCTTAACTTATCATTATTAAGTAAATTCAAATTGATTGCCCAATGTAATGGCTATAGAAGAATGACACCATCTGTGTTTGGATCGGCTCCCAATTAGCTTTGAACGCAATTCTTTCTGCCACCGGGTACGATCTCACTGGGAAAATTAAGGCACAAAGGAAGTGCAACTGTAACAGGAAGAGGAAAGCGGTTTTGTTTTCCCTGGTAGATATCCAGTTGCCATTCTTTGTAGTTACTGCTAGTGGAAATGGCGGACAGTGGAACAACCGTAGTAACTGTGGAAAACAAAATGCAGTTACAAAATCCAGTGCAGTGTTGCAGACTGCTTTTCAATGAAAGTAGCGAGCACTAGTCTGTTGGCAGAAGAGCCGTGGACTGCCATTACTGTGAGCAGCATTGGGAATTAATTCAAATATAATACATTTGAATATATTTCTTCCCTGCTGGCGTGAATAAGTCGCTAAATGTGTCACTAGTAGTAGGCTCTGAGGAAAACGATACGACAATAACAATAAAACGACTTAGAAACACTAGAAAAGTTCTATATTGACACTTTAATAAAAGGATCAAGTGATTGTTGGTTTTGGTCTTTTTGTGAGATTTATGATAAGAATACAAACATAGAATATCACCAGACTTACATGTATCCTTTAATATTTTTTATATTTCTGTGACTTTAAACATTTTCAGGAATCAGTGCCACTTGAACAGACTGTATGTAGCCCATTAAAGCTGTGGAGGAGATGCACTTTTCTGGACTGTGATGAATGAAAACGCTGATGGAGAATAAAAAAACACTTAATTGTTGGAGGCGTCAAACAGACATTGAGTAATACCAACTATGTGGCTATAATTAGTTTTTCCCATCGTCATGGCTGCTACTTTTGCTTGTTCACATTTATAAGTCAAAAATCTGCAGTGACTGATTAACCTCTGAATACAGAACTCAAATCTCAAACCCTATAAGGTGTAGATGACGATGGGAATAAAAACAGCAGGTTTATCAGGTACTTTAGTTATAACATGCATCCCACAAGTAGAAATCCACCACTAAACAGGAGACGGGGATTAAAATGAACATAACATTTGATGCAGGGAATGAAAGACGTCTGTTCAGGTGCAACAAATGCTCCTTGAGAGCTCTGAAGTCCTTCATAGATAGAAGCTGCTATCTATGAGTCAAGCTCAGGTGAGCACTCAAACTAACAACCCACATTATAGCGCAGCCACCTGGAGGTCAGATAATAGGGATTTCTCCAGGGTCTAAACCCAACAGCCTTAAGAGAAAGACACAGAAAACCATTCAGACACGAGGCAGCTCACAGTGCTTAATGGCTAACTAACAATTTTTTCAGCCTAAAGTAACAAGTATCAGCAGACGCGGCTGGCAGGACACAAATTTCACTCACGTTATGCTGCGTCTCTGGAGAGTGTCCTGTACTGGAGTTGTCGCTGCTGTAGTCGGACGTGTTCCTCCTGTGAGTTGGTACGAACCTCTGAACAGCAGAAGATTTTATTTAAAATAATAACCAGAAAAATAACTTTGGAATAAAAAAATCACTAGCGCTTCTTTAAACCAAGCGTCTATATTGTCCTATATCCTGTCTGTAGTCTTCCATCCTTCACTACATGGCCGAACAGACAGGGTGTTTACTTTTGGTCGGGGGCTGTTTATCATGGTTTGTCCCGATGACCTCTCGAGTATAAATAAAGGTTGAACACATGTTTGGAATTTTCAGGTGTCCACATACTTTTGTGTTTAGTGTTTATTTACACCTTGTGTTTTCCAAACCCAACCACTAATACACACGTCTACAAACATTATAAAGACATTACTGTTGTGCCCTTGAGCCAGGTGTTGAACCCCGGACTGTTTAGGAGGAAAAGCCCAGACTTGTATCCAGCAAAGTTATAAAAGTTTTTATAACAGTTTTGAATTTTCAATTAGTCTTTTAGGTTTAAATTTCATTTTAGTTTAGTTACGTTTGCTAGTTTTAGTTAAGTTTCAGTTCTTCAGAAAGGTTTAACTTTAGTTTTTATAATTTTAGTTTTACAGTAATATGTTTTGTAAGGGGCCGGCTATAATCAGAAGCATGTAGCTACATATACACACAAACACAGGGTTGGAGAACTGTGTAGAAATGACCATGTTGTTTAATGTTTAGTCTCTTTCACTACTTTAGTTTCCAATGTGAAGCAGCATAGCACCATCACCTGGAATGTCTCGAGCTCATTCATTCAAATTCATGATGTCTCTTCATTGTGCTAGTGATATAATATAGCTAAAAACTAAAACTGAAATTAATTTACGTTTATTTTAATTTAAATTGTATTCGTTTTTTTCCGTTTCAGTTTAGTTTTAGTTTTTCTTAAAGGATATCGTTTTCTGCCATATTTTTCACTGTTTATGTTTGTTTTAGTTTCACTCTACTATAATAACCCTGATTCAACAACTCCATGTTTACGTACAGTTTCAGTCCCCCCCCCCCCCTCCCTCTGCAGCCTACGAGTGCACTGCAGTTCATTTGACTTGCTAAATAAGAGTTTAAAAACCTGGGAGTGTCGGTTGTTGAACAGCGGCTCACCCTTACTACTTCTGTCTGACTAAAGCTTTCTGTGTAAGCCGACTGACACGCCCTGGATGTGTGATACAGCATGTACATGTACATGCAGGTCTGAGTGTTTGTGAAAGTATGTATGTACCCCATCATCCTGGGCAGAGCTGAGCTGTGCCGGTCCCATGGTGTGTCTCCAGTTTTTGATGATGGACAGATTGTCTGCATCAACGCCATTCTCCATTCTGGACTGGCCGGGACCTACAGGGATCTGGAGGGACCAAAAGACATTTTAGTTTAGTTAAATTTAAGTAATTGGAAATCTTAAGGGACCTGTTTGTACTTCAAACCAGACAAGAGTACATTTGTAACATCTTTTTGGCTGAATTTGTGTCCTAAAAGATTAATATTGCCATTTACTGTACATGAAAAAACAGTTTCTCATTGATCCCCATGTAGTAAAGGAACTTTACCTCAGGCAGGTTCCACTGAGACCTGGTGCCGTCTCTCAGATAGTAGTAGGTCTGCCCTCGATCATCCAGAGACTTGATCCACTGTTACATAATACAAATGTTGTGAAAGATGATTCAAAATCAGTGTTGTTTCCCAAATGACACATTGTTTTAAGTATTTTCATTGCTTCAGTTAACTGGCTTGAGCAAGCCGCTATAAATGTAATTGAATTATTACGGGTACTGCTGCTGCTCCAAGTTTAAATCCAGTAATACTAATGTGCTAATGATGATTACAGCATTTTCACAGCTGGACGGCATCACTTGCACTGTACCATGTTGTTCCCCTTTTAAACTTTACATGCAAAATAATTGCAAAGTCTCAGTATTTATCTTTTTTCTTGTCTTTATTTGCATATTTGGTACTGAGGTAATCCAAAAGTAATAGGAAGTATTCAAGTTGCATTACTTTAATATTGTGATACTTGGATTAGGGTAATTAGTATTGGTGGAAATATCTCTTTCTCTACTGTCAATGTTTATCTAACACCCATAAAGTGTTTTGCATGTTAAAATTAAGGCTATCTTTACTGTATTTAGGACCTTTGTGGTCTTAAATCCAATCTTCCTCCTTCCTATCAGTCAGTCCTTGGAGCTACCTGCTCTGGGGAGTGTTCACTGGTGAACACCCAGGTCCCGTTGGGCTGCACATTGAGGTTCCAACCGGACGGTGCACTGCGGTCCAGGTTGGCACGGGGGATGATGGTCCGGCCCGCAAGACTGAGGGTGTACTCTTTAGGGAGTGTGGGAGGTCCCATGGCTAGGAGATCATCGCAGTCCTCTGGATGATCAGCAGCTGGGTAATCCTCTGAGGGGTAGTCCTCCTCAGGTAGAGGAGGCTGAGGATAGAAAAACATGGTGGAAACATTAAAACGTCTGCGAGTTGTGTGCAGATTAACCAATGACGGATGTTCTCTGTGATTGATTTTGATAGTTTGTTGAGTGATGAAGATCAAAAACTCTCCAGTATTTCACAAAAAAATTAAGATTTGATAATAAATATTACATTACAGTTCATTTAGCTGACGCTTTTGTCCAAAGCAACTTACAAAAAGTGCAAACAATCATGAGGATACAACTCCGAAAAGCAAGAATCTTGTAAGTACAATAGCTTCAAATAAGCCAAACCAAGTGCAACATACAAAGAACAGTTTTATTTTATTTTAATTTATTTTTTCATTCGCCGAGGTGCAGTCGAAACAGGTGAGTTTTCAGTCTGTAATATAACTATATTTTGTAGCAGAAAGGTTTTTCTTTCATATCTTGTCAAAAGCAATAGTTCAATATTTTGGGAAAAACGCTTATTTGCTTTCTTGCCAAGAGTTAGATGAGAAGATCGATACCCCTCTCATGTTTGTCTGTTGAATATGAAGATACAGGCATTTAGCTTAGCTTAGCACAAAGCCTGGAAACAAAGGGAGAAACAGCTGGCCTGGCTCTCAGGCATCCACCTAACATCCCCTCTCAAGCTCAATAATTAACAACTTGTATCTCGTTTAATTTGTTGTCTAAACAACTATTTGTGGTCCAGTCATTGTGCTAAGCTAAGCTAAAATAAGCTAAGCTAAGCTAATCAGATAATGGCTATGGCTCCATATTTGACATGAGAGTGGTATCAATCTTCTCATATAAGTCTGGGCAGAAAGCGAATAATCATATTTCTCAAAATGAAATGAAAACAATATGCCTGACACTGACCCATGTCTTTGCCTCATTCATCTGAATGTCAGATGACTAATTTTTCACGATGACCCAGAAACCGAGTTCAATGACTTTGCATGACTTTGATAAATAAGTCACAGTATTTCCATGGCCTCAAAGTATTCTTCTTTCTAGCTCCAAAAAGTCATTAAGAGGAAGAAAAGGGGTCACTTGTGAGGAAAAACAGCTGAAACCCATCTAATGTGTGAATGAAGTCTGAGAGGTTCCTACCAAGTAAAGCATTTGAACATTTCCCCATGTCTCTTGAATCCCCCTGACTGTCTGGAACTTCAAAACGAGGACAAATGTCTTTTAAAGTTAGGGGACCCTACTGTTTGAGACGTTCTGCACTGGAGCTGTGAGCTTCCCTAATGAAAATGAGTCATGTCTGCTATGTAGGTGCATGAGATTTAATTCCATTAAAAGCAGACTGTATTTACAGCTCTCCCCTGGGTGAAGCTAAAACAGGAGACAGAGAGAGGCTAAGTAGAGCAGCCAGGCTGTCCTTACCGGCCCGTCCTCGTGAAACCTGTGCACACTCATCGGCTCCATCACAGGGGGATACGGGCTCAGCTGCTCTGGGGGATCCCAGGACGTCTCCCCGGACATCGGGTTGTAGAAGTAGGGCTGACCGCTGGTCTCATCCACCAACTGCTCCCAGTCTGAGGTCCACGCAGGTGGGGAGGCGAAGGATGGAGAAAGGTCGGGAGATTGAGGAGGTGAGGGGGAACAAGGCGGCTCTGGCTCCGTGGGGGAGTCAAGAAAGGGGTTGTCCCAGGTGGTGCGCCCCGTGGCGGGGTGGTAATAATACTCCTGTCCACTTTCTTGGTCAACATGCGCCTCCCACCCCTCTGGGTCAAGGTAGGAAGGAGAGTAGGACGAGGGGGGAGACTCGGCGATGCTTTTGCGAAGTTGTGCTACATTGACGTACACGGCTGACCGAAGATTTTCATTCTCCACCTGTGGAAAGTAAAACAATTAATATGTAGAATCTCAAGTACATCCACAGGTGTGTGTGTGTGTGTGTGTGTGTGTGTGTGTGTGTGTGTGTGTGTGTGTGTGTGTGTGTGTGTGTGTGTGCTTCTGTCAGTGGTGGACAGTATCTCAGTACATTTACTCAAGAACTGTTACTTAAGTATTTGTTTGAGTATTTCCATTTCCTGTTACTTTATACTTCTAATCCACTACAATTCAGAGGCAATTATTATACTTTTCACTACATATATTTAACAACTTTAATTACTTTGAATAATCAGATTATAGAAAATATAAATCAACACATTATTAATCATGTATTGCTATAGGTTAAGGTACACTTTATTAATAATTGGTGAAATTCACAAGCTACTCAGAAGTATAAATATATAAATATATAAATATATATATATATTACAAGCTGCAACGTTTAAGTGATAAACACATGAATGCATCAATAACCATAATATAATAATATAATGTATATGATTCTGAAATGGACCGCAGAATGAGTACTTTATGTATATTTTGATACTAATACTTTTGTATTTTTACTTACATTACATTTTGAATGCAGGACTTTGTACACTGTGGTATTGTTACTTTTACTTCTGAGTACTTCTTTGTCCACCTGTGGCTTTTGTAAAGGGTTTTTTGAAGTAAAACAAGCTGAAAAATGATAGCGTTCGATGCACTTGTACTTGTATTTCACAAGATAAAAGCTGGGTCATGCAGTGTCAAGTACACACGTTCAGCCCAACGTTTTCATTAGACCTCTTAATAAATCAGCCTTCCGCATCTTAAAGAGCACCAGAGCACAGGAAGTAAGTCACAGTTGAAAAAACACACCCACCGCAGAGGTGTTCCCACAATAATGATCATTACCTAATTCTCATTTTCAAAAACACCCACACACAAGTGTTAATGTTCTTGTGTCAAAACAATGTCCAGAGTTTATGTCTGTATTACTGACTAACGTGCCAATCTGTGGTGGTTTTTCTTTTTGTTAAAATAAAAATGTTTTATGTTACATTAAAAATAAAGATGAACTACCACAGCTTCTGACCACAGGTCTCCTGCAATGGACTAAACACTAGGTTGAACTTCAAAAGCAAATGAGTGAATGCTCTATAATGAATACTAAGATTTTAATTTCTTAAAAACTGTCAGCTGTTGAAACCGTCATGTTACTTTCATGAACAGAGCTCCACGCTGCATGGCAGCAACTTGACATGCAAATGGACCCAACATCATCACAACTAATTTGTTTATAGAACGACAATTAAGAGTGAAACTGAGATGTGATGTAAGGCTGCTCTGTCCTCAGTACTCGCAATGCAAAGTGTCACCATTACAACTAACATGACCCCCACGGCCTGGATAAAACCAATGTCAGCTTTCCTCACCAGCGCTCCACCGAGGCGATTCTTGCTCACCACGAGTCTCCTGGGATCTACCGCCATGCAGAGTTTTTCATGCGCCTTCATGGTGGCACATTGAGACTACACTCTTTCAGACGACGCTCTAACTACCTCTCTCACCTAGCCTCATGGTCTATATTTACCGAGGCCTGAGACCTGTGTGTCTGCATGTTTATCACCCTGCTAAATATGCATTGCTATAAAGAATAGACATGTAGGGTAGCCACCAGGTAGTGGTGGAAAGTAACTAAGTACATCCTGCACTGTACTTAAATGTTGAGGTACTAGTTTATTCTTCAACTTCACTACATTTTAGAGGCAGATATCGTACCTTTAACTGTTCTACATGTATGTAACAGCTGTAGTTACTTGTTACTTTGCAGTGAAAGATTGTTCATACAAAATGTGATCCAATTCAAAAATATAATGCATTGTTCAATGCACAAAATCTTCTTATCATTTAAATATAATGATTTAAAATAAAAAAAATAAAACACTTGTTGAATACAGTCTCAATACTGTAATGACATGTTTTTTTAAAACTTGTTTCAGGGAAATATGTTTGTTAGGATATAATTATATACAGAAATGTCTCCATGAGGGGCTTTGCAGATTAAACTGCCCAACAGTCTAAAGAGCAGTTCAAATTTGCTCCATTGTAACCGACCACAAAACAATTCTACTTACACATACAGTAATAAAAGCCCATAATATAACATATATACAGTATATGTAGAACACACCATCACCATTTTCTGTGTGAGTATTTTCACTTTTGATACTTACAAATATTTTTAGCTGATAATACTTCTGTGCTACTTTCACTTAAGTAAAGGATCTGAATACTTCTTAAATAGATAAAAGTGTTTAAGATGAATAAACCTTATATAATATAATGAGGGGAGAAGAGCTTTTCCACATTACGGCTTTGATGATCAGCTGTGTTTTTAATCTGTCTATTCAATGTTATCACTTTGCTGACTTTGTTCACTTTATTGATCTCAATCTAACCACAATGCAATCAATGTGGACAACCAGACGACTGACCCCTAAGCATATTGATTCCAAACCTCACTGCAGGACTCCACAGAGACAGACAGAGGAAATGAAAGCGCTGCATCATTGATCTCTGAAATAGCTACGCTGGAATGCCCCCATCCTACATGCAATGAAAAGGAAAACTTTGCAAGCGGATACATATCAACAAACGCTACGACCCATGTGTGTGAAGTGTGAGATTGTCATCACGTTGAAAGGACTACTACTAAAAACTAGTATACAAATCAATACAAGTACATTTACTCTAGTGTACTTCAGAACAACTTTGAGGTACTTTACTTGTGATTTCTTTTTTTAGTTTATACTATTTTATACTTCTTCTCCGCCACTTTTCAGATGGAAATGTTGTACTTTTTACTCCACTACATTTATTTGACAGCTGTAGTTACTGGATACTTTTCATCTAATAATGTCAAGCATAAATATATCACTCACAGGAGTACTTTCACTTTGATATTTTACATTTAGCTGATAATACTTCTGCATTTTGACTTTTGGATTCTGAAAACAGGACTTACACTTGTAAGAGAGTATTTCCAAACTAATGTATTGATGCTTTTACTGAAGTAAAGGATCTGAATACTTCTTTCACCACTTTTATACCCTAGTATCTTTGTACATAGGTGAACACTGACAGAACAATGACAGAAAACATGTCTGTTGTCGTCACCATATAACACAAGACCTAGTTAGTTTTACCAATAGCTGACAACTCATCATCAGCAGATGTCAACAAACGAAACCGTAAAATGTTCAGATGAAAATGAAATGTTAGAGAGTGAAGCTTGTGTCATTTTAACACATAACAACACATGAAAGTGCCGCCAAATGGCTGAGCTTTTAAGCAACAGCGTTTCACACTCTCAGATCAGGAAAAGAAACAAGTGCAGGGGTGGCATGTTTACGCAAAGCAGGAAGCAAGACTGTCATCGAAACATATAAAACAGAGACTGAAATTTTACATCGTAGCAATAAAAGCTGATTTGATGTCGGCGTGATCACCTACCTGAGGAACCACCGGCAGAGTCATGCCCTGCTTTGACCAAACCCTGGAGTACATGTCCACCGTGTTTATATCGTTCTATTTAGAGGAGCCATATATCCAAATATACAAACGGACAACCACATTCAATCAACTTGTGATGGGAGAGAAGCAAATGCACATTCATGAGTGCAGCATCAACGCACACATCCTCCACTCGCAGCAGCTGTGACAGTTGCAGCCCAGATAGAAAGGAGAACTGTGAGCCCTGTTACAATAGCAGCAGGAAGGGGCTGTGTGAGGACTGGGTGAGATGTGTGTGTTGTGTGTGAGTGTGAGAGAGAGAGAGAGAGAGAGAGAGAGAGAGAGAGACAGAGAGAGAGACAGAGAGAGAGAGAGAGAGAGAGTGTGTGTGTGTGTGTGTGTATGTGTATTTGTGTGATCATATGCGTGAATTCCTGTGCACAGGGTTAGGGGAGAAGAGGGTAACTGTCTGTGTTGTTGTGCTAAGAGCCAAAAGCCGAAAGAGACAATGAAAACAAGACAGAGAAGTGGGTTGGATAGAGGGAGCATCATAAACTATGCAGGTCACCTCAACCTACTTACTGCGTGTGTGCCGATATGATAAAAAAAATAGAAAAAATGTTTTTTAAAGAGCACACGCTTTTTACTTTAGGGTTATACTCAAAGGAAGATGATACAGAACAAGAAAGGTACGACTATGTTCTTGTCTACATGTACAGCAGCTGCACTAAAGTGTACAGTATTCGACCCTGTAGTACAGGAGGTCAATCAGATTACAATGTGGGAAAAAGGGAGATCTGCTTTGAACAGGATTTTCTGATGAGACAGTTTGTTGTTAAAAGTCCACGAGGCTTGAAACAGGAAGTCTGGGTTAAGGGCCAATTGTTCCACCATCACTTCCTTCTACATTTGGCAACATTACCCAGTCAGCAGGCAAGGCGCTTTGTGGCTGTTTTTGGGTCTAGGGTTGATCTCAAATTAGGTTTGAGGCTTGTTGGTTACTCTTGTGTTTATACCGCTACATTCATGCTTGTCGATTGCTTTCGCAGTGCCAGTGTGTGTCACGCCTGTCCGTGCTTCCTGGAACATCTAAAACATTTAACATCGCGTGGAGAGAGGGTAGTTTGCCTTTCAAATCTGCCTAGGAAAAACCTCGTAAAGTTAAGCCTGTTGTCACCAAACGGCCCTAAATTCTTGAGTCATTTAACATGTTATCACTACGCATTTTTTTGCTTTTCGTGTGTCATTTCACGCCACAACAATATAAGATGCTCAGAGCAAAGGCTCCAGAAGTTAGGTGACAGAGTATATATAGCAAGAAAGCCCACATAGGGAGTAAGGGGTGGATGGATCGGTCAAACAAACACAAGACTTTCACCCGGCTGTTCCGTGCCCCTTGCGCAACAAAGTACTTATTTTTACCCAAACATGATCATTTCCCAAATCTACTTTTGTTGCTTAAACTTAACCAAGTAGTTTTGCTTGAATTCACAACGTTAACGTGTTGCAACCGTGCAAGTGTGACAGTTTATGTTGAATACTTAACCTACATACCTAACTTAATTTACATATAACAATGTACTAACAATGTACTAATTCATAACCCAAACCATGATATTTTCCTAAACCCTACCAAGTAGTTTTGTTTGAATTCACATCGTTGACCACATGTTTAAGACTGCAACCCTGCATCCGTACGTGACGAGTTGGGAATGACAACGAGACACGAAAAGAGTGTAAGTGTAAATGCGTAGATGACATGAAAGTGGTGTGCTATTTATAACCCTTCCCATGAGATTACGTTGAAAAGATTATATCGTTGTGTCTGATTTTTGAGATTCTGTTGAAGGATATCTTTCAGAGCAGAGTTTTTCTGCTATGGAAAAAAGTTTGTGTTTAGCTTGTAGACATCTAATAACGCTGCTTTAAAACAAACTGCGTTTGGACCCTGAACAGTGTTTTTCGAGCATGATTTCCATCCTTAAGCGCAGAGCAGACAACTCTCTGCCCTGAGCAATGCATGAAGCAGCAATCTGCTTGATTACTTAACCACATTAGTGCTCATCCAATCAAACAATGGAGAACCAAATTGGGGCCCAAATCACGCCACAAAGCACACAGTTGAGCTATTGAATCTGGCTCCACCTCCTCTTACATCACACTCCTCATGGCCCAGAATCCAGGATAACTCCAGAAATGCCCAATGTGGAATCCATCAGCTTATCAAGTTCTTATCTTTGCACTTCAGGACAGGTTTGCATGTTGATGTGCAGGATCTGCTGATATTGTTCCTGACAGATTTCTTCCACTCTTTCACATGGTAGGACGCACTGAATGCTAGGATCAGTATAATGAAGCACGTCATTTACAAAAACATTTTACAAATTGTAATGACATAAAAAACATTTCCGTGTGTATGACTCATGCAACGCTTGACAAAGACAAGACGGATCTTTACACAACTTTGTAAATCAATATTTTAACGTATCTAAGAGACGGCCTGGAGAGATATAAGACGAGCAAAAGTCAAAACAAATGCAAACTTTCTGCTTTCTCTTTGCTTTGCATGCTGGGTGTGAGCACTACTTTACAATCCTGTACACAATAATCATATTGTTTATAAAGGTGTTTCCGAAACAGACTCTTACGCCGGCCTTAGCACCAGTTTGTGCCTCTCATGTATTACCATTACATCTGAGTCACAGAGCTCAGCATCAGTTTGTAGCGAAAATGAAATACCCAGCAATCTTTGAAAATCTGCTGTTCTCAAGGTATTTCCAGAATAAAGTCAAAAACTCTAATTATCTGGGTGAAAAAGTATTTAGTTTCATTCTAAAAAACAATGTTTAACATGATTTTAAGTTGTGACTGTATTTACTAATCCAAACCGAAGATCTACATTTTGTTATCACTTATATTGGTATATCTTGATGTTTCTTTCTATATCTTCACGCAGAATAACGTGTTAATATTTTGCTTGCATTTCACAAATGAGCAAAGACTTAAATCAAATCTGGCTACCTGGATTAGCAATGAATGAGCCTTTGAGGATTGTGAAAAGATGATTTTGAAGAAAGCTGCATGCTTAGCTCGGTGACTTGAATAATGGTCTCTACTGTCACATTTTATATGAGCTGCAGTGATGCATACAGAACATACAGTTCAGGTGAAGCGTGCACAAACCTGTGTGACATACAGGTTCCCTGTGAAAGAACCTGAGACAGGATGAATCTCATTCTCGCAAATGTTTTGGTTAAATATCAAAACGCATCGCTGCTCCCAGTTATACAATATGACCAAAGAATGGTAAAAATTAAAGGCTTGTTGTGATCCGGAGGCGATAGCTACATGTATATGTTCTTATACATTTAATGGACACAAGTGTTCTGTCAAGCAGACATGTACAGAGAGGTCTGACGACACTCCCACACTACCTGTTGGAGCAGTTTCTTGGCGTTGATCTGGTCTGTTTCACAGAGCACTGTACTCTGAATGAAGTTACAGTTCCTCTCAAATTATGAAAGAACGACCTCAGCTGTTCAGTTTTAAATGCCAAAATATCACGTTGGAAAGCCTTTGATGTGCACAAGAGGACAAAAGAGTCCCTTTGCGGACTTAACCGTCCTGGTTCGAGCACCTAATAAGCAAGACAAAGCTTTCCAAAGCAGTTAAACTGGGCACCACAATTACAGGCTGCAAACATACCCCACTGTCCTGTCACCATGGCAAAGCAGTCCAGCGCTTAAGTGGCAAAATCTTAGACAACCACCGCTGCCTTCCCTTAAATCACCACTTTCAGCTCCTGCTCTCAGGGCAAAGGTACAGAGTCCCCTGCGCAAAGAAAAACATCATAGAAAATCCCTGTTGCCATAAATGATCTTAAATCAGTAAGGACAGCCACTTTTTGAAGCCAACTTGCTCCCTAAACACAGCATTTTATATCTATTTATTTATCCTTTATTCAGCCCTCACCATCGAGTACCCGGTGCTTATTTTAATGTTACTTCTATTGTGTATTGTGTTTTTATTTAAATGTGTTATAATGCTTCCTGTCAGGATGTGATATGATGTGTTATTGTACCCTTTTTATAGCAGATTTTGCACATGCAAACCAAAGACACACATGCACACACATTTCAGTATTTTGTACACAGAAAGTAGACAATACAGTATTTTCTATTCTATTCTATTCTCTTCTCTCTTATTCAGTACTTGCCCAAGTTTAATGGCACATTGGACCCCTTGTGCCATTCGTCTAAAAGTTGATTGATAAAGATTTATCCGACATGCCGTGTTCAATATTCATCATGGCGCTGAAGAGAGGTTCTTTCAAAGAGTACGGACACATAAACACTGCAACATAATGTAAAGGCTCCACAATAATAATGAGAAGAACATCATTGTGAAACAAAATGGACTTGAATATGCATTCGTGTAGAGATGCAAAGACGAATAGATTAGTTGTCAACTACTAAATGAATCACCAACGATTTTGACAATTGATTAATCGGTTTGAATATTTTTTTTAAAGAAATAAGGACGTCATCCCAAAATGGGAAACAGTTTACATTTTTTCACCATTTTCTGAAAACTTTCGATTAATCGAGAGAAATAAATCAACAGATTAATGGACATTGGAAATAATCGTTAGTTGCAGCCCTACGCTCAAGTACTCCTTTCTGGAAGCTGTAAATTCAATATGACCAAATTTTGGATTCCCAATCCCAACTGGATTTGTCATCCAAACTTAACATCCCATTAGAGACCAAAGAACAGCCTACATACCCTCGATATCAAGTGACCTACATTAAGGGCTAATTGCAAGTTCTGCACATTACATATGCACACACACGCCAACTGGCACTAAAAGCTCCAAAGCCCTGCTTGTTGGGAGTCAGGCCAGGCCCCCTCGCATCACCATGGAGATGGCCCTCCATTGTGGGGGGAGAGTTAACGCACTTGAGGGGTCCCGGCACGTCTGCAGTCCCGGGGCTCATTCATGCTTCCCCGGAGAGGAAACACAAACTATAACGAGTTTAAAACGCAAGAATTTCATATAAAGAATTGAGTTTAAGTAACACAAACCTGCCACTAAAGCGACACACTGTGCTGGTATGTACCGCGTTACGATGCTCCCACAGTGACTGCGTGTACTGACACACTCAGAGGAATAATATCAGACACTTTCTCCTTCACAGACTCCGTAACCTTGCAACAGGTGCAAACAACAAGGGCGGTGAAACTTACCTGAAACAAAAGTTGTGTTCCCCTCGTTTGTATTCAACACACTACATCCAACAGTGAAGTAGGCTAGAAGAGCGAAATATTCACAAAGGTTTCACAGTTTCCCGACGGTGCACTAGATCATAATTCCCAGGATCGTCATCGGTGCTGGGGAAACCAGGTAGCAGCTGGGGTTTGGGAGTGGCTGCAGGCAGTTTTTGCATTAACTCTTTCCTTTCCTCGGAAGAAGAAGCCACCCAGCCGACACTACCTGTTTGTAACCTGTTCTCGAGTTACATCATTGACTGTACACAGCATTTTATAAAAAGCCCTAAAGTTAAAGATAGCCAGCCCTCCTGCGATCTAATGCGCACAACACAAGCCTCCATCTCTTCCTGGACACTTCAACAAGTTAATCAACACAATGGTAAAAGAAAAAAAACTATACACACCCGGTAAAAAGTGACTCCGCACCCGCAGAAACTGACCAGAAGAGAGATCCTGAATCAGCTTCTTTAACTGGGGTTTTGAGAAACACCTCTTTCTCACCCATTGAAATGGCATGAAGGGGACGGCCGGCCATTCATATGCTGATGAGCTGGCACAGATAGGCTGCTGTGAACTCAACCAATACGGCTATTCCAAATCTGGACCTTCACTGCAGCAAGTGTCAAAATCAGTCTGAAGATCTCTAAAACATGATGTAATCCGATAGATCTAATCAGTGACTGTAAGTAATCTAATCAAGTGCTGTACTTAAAGTTGATTTTAAATTTAAAATGTGTATAATAAGCTAGTGTGTAAAGTTGTTTAATAATAGTTGTATAAAGCCTGGCTCCCTCTGAGGGGGCCGCGCGAGATTGCCTCAAATGTGCTTCGGTTAGGTCTGAAAACCAAGTTTAAAACATTTTTTTAAAGTCTGGGGGTGTTTAGTTAGAAATAATTGAGACTACCAGACCTCTGTAGTGCGCTCCTCGTGTCTGCTTGGGGCTAGCTGCTCGAGGTTACGTTTGCCACAATATTAGCATAATTTAAGCATACCCACACCCGAATATCAAAGCTGAACTCGAGGGATGCATTTTGGGTAATGTAGTCGCTAGGTTTTGCCCATAAAGAAGAATGTGTGAAATATAGATAACATCCCCCCCATGACCTCCCTTACTGTATTTACACTTAATGAGCTTCAGCAGATGGATACATGCAGATAACGAAATGAAACTTAGAGGAGAACTGGTTCTCTTGAGAGCAGGAAGTGAAATAATTAAGGCATTATACGACAATAACTTTAGGTGGGCTGATATTTCAACAATGTTTCAGAACTGTGCATATCAACATATCTCATCACTCCCTTAAAATGAAGCAGCGTCTACTTGCAACTCGTCCCAAGTTGCATTTGTAATTAGGTAGTGAGAAATACAATTTTATGAAAAACAAAATCTCAAATACTCTTTTTGTGTAGCATAATATGTGTCCTCCCTTTCTTATCCTGTTATAAACTGTACAGGTGTATTTATCTTACAATCAATTGAAACCTCTTGACATTGATCACCATTATTAATTTGAATCCTAAAACCAACTGGCTGAATCTGTGATGATGATGTGTCCTATTAAATACTTATGAATACTTATGCAAATAAGTCATGTGTATTTTATATTTATGATTAATAAAGAATATTTTGGAGAGATCTGTTTTTTTACTTTGACATAAAAGGGTATTTTTCTGTTGATCCCTGTCAAAAAATCCACATTAAATCTACTTTGCATCAATGTTGTAAGACAATAAAAAACTTCTTCAGGCACTGTAATGCAGTAACTGTAGCTTTTTATGATAAAGCTGCGCCCTCTCCTGGCTGTAAGAGCACAGTGACACATTTTGATCTCATGCATGAGTAAGAATAATACAGAATGATAAATGAAAAATGAAAACCTCACCTGCTCAATTGGAGGTTCATTTGGAGATGCAGCTGCCTCTGCAGTTGGATTCAAATTATGCTGTCTCATTAATGTCTCATTTAAGGAAACAGGAACAGGCAGCTCAGAAAATGTGTCAAATTCTGGGATGTCTACTGCAGGTATGGTGTCATATATGAGCGAATTAGGGGGTGAAGGGAAGTTCATATCCTCATCATGTAGAAAAGTCTGTGGCTGTTCGACTTTATCATCCTGCGGTGGCGGTTTTTGTCCGTTTTTGACCTTTGGCACAGAATGAGGTTTTAAACATAGCTGTAGGTTGTCAGTATTCAGAGGTGCAGAGGTAAATGTAAAGTCTTCTGTTGAATCGCGTGTCTTTATATTATTCTGGCTGTGTGCAAAGCTGCTGCTGGTTTGCTTTTCCTTCAGACTCTCACAGGGCTTCACATCTGGTATGTTCTCACCGAAACCAAAAGTGGAGAAGCGGTGTGTCTCTCTTGAAGCATTCAGAGCAGATACACGAATCACTGTTGTCGCTTTAAGTGGTTTTATATTGTCCATATCCACTGGCTCACTGTTAGTCACACACTCAGGTGAATCCATCTTGTTAGGGCCAGGAGAGAGTTCAGTGAGTGATGGCTGCTCCTTGACATACTGCGCAGGGACATAAAAGGGTCTGGTGTGCTCGTCTTTGCGGACGTACCACCAGTGCTCGTCAGTTCTGGAGACCAGGATGTAAGTTTCATTAGGCTTGATGGACACAAGGCGACCATCCTTCGCTGTGTACTCAAATTCATGCTGTACTGACACCAGCTCCATGCTCCAGTGCACCCGTGTGGCCTCTTTGTCACTGAGGATAGAGTGTTAACATCATGGAGCTGCAAATAGAGGAAATGGGAATTAGGTGAGGCTTTCAAAAAGTAGTCATTGTGAATGTCAGTAAGTGGCTCACAGTTCATTGTCCCTTCCACCTAAAGAAACATGTAACCTGTTTTCACCTTGGCCCCTGAAGCCATAGTGTCATGAACGGGTATTGAGACAGAGTCCTCTGCGCACAGACATGTAACATGAACCCCCCCATAGATCTCTTATTTCATTTTATGTCATTTTTCACCTCTTTGTTGTCATTTGTGGTTGTTGCATCTGCTCCACAAGATAAGATGGAACTTTATTTATCTTGAGGGAAATTGTTGTGCAGCAGTTGCAGTGCAAAGAAGGAAAGAGTGAAAATATAAAATATCAATTTTAGTCATTCTATGTTTCTTTGTGGTCGTTTTGCATGTTTTTGTATTTTGTCTGTTGCGTTTAAAACCAGAAAAAACAGTCACTTCAGACGGAGGCTCCCAGACTCTTTTGGCCCCTGTGCCCGCCATTGCCCAGTGGGTCCATTCAGTAATGGTTAGTGTTTGATATTATCATCAGAAGGCTGATTTATAAGAAAGCTCAATGCAGTTTGGAGTTAAGATAATGAACTTAATGCTGGCAGAGGTAAAAGCCTCTATTTCTGTACACAAGAATAGACAGGAAGTCGCTTCCATCTGCTGCAAAACAACGTCAACTTCAACTTACTTACTAGTGCAGCAGACTGAAAACTGCTCAGCCACAAAACAGGAAGCCTGCACAAACCTCGGCTAAGCGTCAGTGCGACGTCACCTGGCAATCTCAGTTTGCCTTATCAGGCTTTGTTTTATCCATGAATCACTCAGAGTATTTACAGCTCTTTGTGGTCTCCTACAGCAGAACATAATACAAAACCAGAATGTCATTAACAGCTATTTCACAAGCAGTTTCAATGTTGTGTCTGTCCTGTGATATTGTTAAATCATAACATTTACATTTTACGTGAAACAAGTGTGAGTGAACTTATACGTGTTAAAAGGGTGTGTGCATTGCAAAATAAGATAAAATATGGTAAATAAAAAGGAAACTAACATGGTTCCAATTCCTTAAATAAAGTTTTGTGACTCATTTCCAAGTTAGATTTAACTCACAATATCATGTTGTATTTGGCAATTCAGTATCATTTTACAAAAGGAAGGGTAAGTCAGTGCAACTCAAATGATTTAAAACACTTTCGAGCTAAAAACTAAATAAAACCGACTCAACAATTATCAATCAGATCATGGACTTCCATACAGAGGCTGCAGTGTGGGATAATAATTTGTCTACTTGCCTGATTTTGTTTTGAAAATTGTCCCGCTGTTGGACGTCTCTCAAACAGTTATTGAAGCAGTTATGTATCTAAAGAGTCAAAGTCGTAGAGCTCAAACTGCTGCTGATTGTCTCCGCTCGTCGAGCTCACTCTAATTTCCTGTTCTGTGTGAGTGTCTGTTTCTCTACCGAAAGAGGCAACCAGTGATATATTACAGCAAGAAAGCCACAAGAAATGGGAAGTCTGATTTTAACCACACTTCCCAACATATTCTTGATATTTATGCATTCTTTTTATGGCACCTCACTGACAGGGGGTTGACTGGAACTAGTGGCAAGGCAGTGATTCATTTTGACATAACAACATGGCAGTACTACAATTGTAACAAACTAAAATCGAAAAAAGGCAAAGTTACATAAATGTTGACATTAAAGTAGAAATATATCGTTGTTATCCGTACTTAATTTAAGTAGATGATAAGCATACAAGAAAACATTTAAAACAGTAATAAGACATGATCACATTATGACTGTAAAACAAGACCAATATGTGATATTTGTATTTGTATGTAAATGTCTTACTGCTGTGAGCCGAGCACTGATTCACCGTGTTTGGTGCTTGTGTATGCCCTCTGCTGGATTTTCAGGTCAAATACAATCAACCATGCGTTTTATTTTTGTACAACTGGTGTTATTAATGGAGGCATATGCAGAAATAAGTAGTCATCAAGTCGTCCTAAGTAATTCTATATAGCTTTTTTCATTTTTGCTAATAACAAATTTTAATAACACTGAAAACAGTATTTTTATTTAATATAGGCCAACTCATGTTGTTTTGTTATTTCTATTTCTTGGTCTCTGGTTTCAGCCCCATGATAGTTTTGTTTGTAAGCCTGTTTGTCGTCACAATGTGGTATTAGTTTTATTGTATGATTATACACATCAGTAATGTAGAGAAATATGTTTCTTTTCACAAGAGTAGGAAGCCCCGCACGAGGCAGAGCATCAAAAAATTAGTTTGAACTCAAAGTGTTCCTCTCCACGGAAATCTTTAGTAAAAGGCGAAAGATTTATACGCTCTGAAGAGAAACAAGAGTATACTGCCCCTTTAACCAAAAGGTGGAGTATCATATATTCTGACATAGACCCTACAGTGACGGTGGCAGTGTTGTCTAGTAGTGTACTGTAATCTGGGGTATCATTTGACGCTGCAACTCTGAGTGAGTCTTGTAGATGTGCATCAGTGTTCTGTGTTTGTTCTTGATGAAGTTCATGGCAGAAAAGGCTGATTCACATCCAGTCTTTCCCCCCCCAACTTTATACAAGTCAAATGTTTACAAATATTGAAACTTATTCGACACAACTCTATTTTATGCAGTCTGTGGACACAACGCATATAGAATATAAAGAATTTGTCACGGTAAAAACACAATTAATATCAAGGTGAAGGTACATAAAAGTACAATCAATCGGCCATATCTATTCACTTACAACATACTATTATGTGTGTCGACAGTCTGTTTGACTAAAGGGTGTGATCGATGTTATTTTATTAGATTGTTTTTCACAAGAGTAGGAAGCCCCGCACGAGGCAGGGCATCAAAAAATTAGATTGAACTCAAAGTGTTCCTCTCCACGGAAATCTTTAGTAAAAGGCGAAAGATTTATACGCTCTGAAGAGAAACAAGAGTGTACTGCCTCTTTAACCAAAAGATGGAGGACCGAGATATTCCGACATACACCCTACAGTGACGGTGGCAGTGCGCCGGTACAATTTACTTAATGTTGTCTATATTTACAGCATATACTACTTATCCAGAAAAACATACCGTCAGCATACCGTTATGCTTTGTTTATGCACACAAAAGAAAGTTACAAGAACAAGGTCACTTGTTCTTATTTTTTAAGACCGTTTTTAAGGAATTATATTTTCTTCACACAAGCGGCGTGGCTGGCGTCTCCCTTAGAGATAGGGTGAGAAGCTCAGCCATCCGTGAGAGACTCGGAGTAGAGCCGCTGCTCCTTTACGTTGAAAGGAGCCAGTTGAGGTGGTTCGGGGCATCTAGTAGGATGCCACCTGGGCGCCTCCCTAGGGAGGTGTTCCAGGCACGTCCAACTGGGAGGAGACCCCGGGGAAGACCCAGGACTCGGTGGAGAGATTATATCTCCTCACTGGCCTGGGAACGCCTCAGGATCCCCCAGTCGGAGCTGGAGGATGTGGCCCGGAGAAGGGAAGTTTGGGGTTCCTTACTGGAGCTGCTGCCCCCAGCGACCCGACCCCGGATAAGCGGTAGACGATGGATGGAACTGGTGAACTGTGGGGATTCAGCATACACATTGACAGAGATGGATTTACTGTTCCAACATAACTTTGGACATTTAATATGGCACCAAAATGAGATGTGTTAAAACATGAATGCTGCTAATAATATTCACGTATAGCCTACTTAGTCGACGTAGAGCGTAACATCAATATTTCTGCCATTCCCAATTCGTCATTTTATCATAACGTCACGACACCCAGTCTCTCCCCCCCCCCCCGCCCCCCAACTTTATTTGAGTCAAATGTTTACAAATATTGACAAAGCGACACAACTCTATTTTATAGTCTATTGACACAACACATAGATTTAGCATATAAAGCATTTGTCAAAGTATAACCACAATTAATTATAACCGCAAACAATCGGCCATATCTATTCACATACGACATACAATTACATCTATCGTCAATAATAATATAATAATAAGCTTTATTTGTATAGCACCTTTCATACAAGAGTTGCAGCCCAAAGTGCTTCACAGCAAAAAACATAACAATTAGTACAAGGACAGAATAAGAGCATTTACAGTACAATAATCACAGTGTTGATGTAAATGAGTCTCACTCGAGAGAGTTTCATCGATGTTATTATATTAGTTTGTTTTTCACAAGAGTAGGAAGCCCCGCACGAGGCAGGGCATCAAAAAATTAGTTTGAACTCAAAGTGTTCCTCTCCACGGAAATCTTTAGTAAAAGGCGAAAGATTTATACGCTCTGAAGAGAAACAAGAGTGTACTGCCCCTTCAACCAAAAGGTGGAGGATGTTATTTCCCGACGTACACCCTACAGTGACGGTGGCAATGCGCCAAAACCAATACAGCTGAATGTGATCTATAACCTTCATGTATAAACAAACTTTTGATTCATAATTTAGATAAATGATTTTCTTCTATTCAAATCGAAGTAAAATATTGATCAAACATTTGAAATATTGGGCGAGGTGCATGATGGGTAGCGGTTCGTTGATCCCGTTTATTTTACGTACCGCACGGTGGAGGATTTTGTTAGCCCTTGTACTTAGCAAAACAATTAATTATTTTCAATTAAAGTATGAACTAGACTAAATTAAGAACAAGGGAATATAGCGAAAAGGGTCAAACAATAGGTCTGGAAACTATACGCATGCGCTTTACGCCCACAGGGAGTAAAAACATAACGAGAGAATTACCTCCTGCTACTTCCGTCTTTGCACAGGAGGCTTTCCAGTACAAAGAGTTGGTCGTATTCTACGTAGAATGTGAAGTTTTCTTATATATTCCGTCAAAATTAATTCTTAATTAAAACAATTGTCCACGATGCAAAGAAGAACCGATCTTAAAGTAAAGGCATGTGACTTGTGTACGCCATTAACGCTATTCACAGCCTCTCTTGGTTAACAAACGGGCAAGATTAAGTTTTGGATGAGGGTTAAGTCTCCATACACTTCTGTTACACTGAATAATGTAGCCTATACACTTATTATTGTGTACCCTTTTCCTTAAAACATACCGGATACTTTTATCTTTCCAGGCCTCTTAAAAAGCATTCAAAGGAAAATCATCGCCTCTGTCCACACTTAGGCAGTACCCTGGGATGAGGATTCACAAGTTTATTTGAACCACTGGGTTACAGACCTATTTTTTTCTGTGTTGTGCTTACATGTTGCATGTTCCTAAAGTTGTGTTTTCACTCAAATGATCACACAGCAGTTCCAGAGGCCGAAAGTGTCCCTTTCGAAACACCGAAAGTATAATAATAATAAATAATTTTCCAAAGTTACAACCTGTAAGTCATTGGAAATAAATCAGGCCTTAGCAGAGGTTTGTGGTTTTGCAGGAAACAAAGACCTATTAGGTTATAAATCCCTCATCAAGACCTTGCTGAACTCGATATCTTGTAGACAATATCGTTTTCTGCATTTTTGATTTTATATTTTGCAATGAAATCAAAAAGGCTGAACAAATATCAGCATCCGGTGGGTTTCTCAATGTATAATACTTAACCCAATTATTTTCGAGATGATGACTTTACTTGCAGTCCTTTACATAAACATTTTGGTTTATATTCTCACAGAACCAAGACTCCAAATTGTTTGTGCCTTATACAGTTGCTGATAATACCTACAAGTTTCAGGATCAACAGTTCCAGTGAAGACTTCCTTACTTCATTACTCACAATTGGCAGAAAGATGTTACACAAGCAGCTTGTTAAACAATTTCATATTACAGTTTTGTGGCCCAATTAATTTTAATTTTTTTAAATCTTCTAATAAAGCCACTGTATTGTTATAATCTGTTGTGGAGTTTGAAAGGTCTCCCTTGTGGTTTGACAGGTAATCCGTCTTATAATAAAAAGATGTCGCAGCACAGCAGTTTGGTTGACTTTCAAATAGATGAGGTTTATTTGTGGTAATGCCACATTCTTTGTATAATCCAAAAAATTACAAAAGTTAACTGATAATATGGTTACCAGCATAATATCCCAATTTTCAATATTACAGTACATAAAATATGTCACAATCAGAATGTTAGAAGTACAACAGACAAATGGCAGTTTTGTGCAAAAACATCATCAATACTCTTTGTATCAGAAAATACAGTTCTCAACATCAAACTGGCAGGGCATCCTGTGGAAATGTAAAGAACCACTTAAACAATTAATCAGCTCTGAAGTGGATTCATGCAGTATCAATAGCACTCTGAACACATTAATGCAATATTATTTCCATGTTCTTCATCTTGTTAATAACATTAGAAATGTAGACATCAGAACTGTGGTAAACCTCCCCTTCTTCTGCTTTTTAAAATCCGGCAGATGTTACTGATACATTACTTAGCAGCAATGGCATTTAGACTGTACTCTGGACCAACATTATGCTTTATAAACAGTTTGACAGAGGGCACCCCATCTTTGACGCACACCATGAAAAGTTGTCACCTTGGTCTGTCCAAAAGGATTGATTGGTTCTACTTTATCTTTTGGTCATCAGTTCAAATATAAATATAGGTCAATAGTCTAATATAAAAATAAGGCAGGTTTGTTTCATGTTCTTCCCAGTGGGATATGTCAGCCTTTTGTGCATTTCTTTTCACTGTCCACATGTTGTGTAGTGGTTCATTTTCTTGCACACAAGGATGGGCTTCACAAAGGGATTATAAAACCGACCATTTAAAAGTGACTGTGCAGCTACACGCAGCTCTACTCAGTTCATATGGCCTTGACATCTATAAGGTTTCCATGCTGGGCCCCTTGCCTTAAAATCTTGATCCCTTGCAACTTGCGGCCGTGAAGGGTGAAGCGAGACCAGGCGGCCAGCTGGAGCAGGGCACAGGTGATAGGCACAAACACCAACATGTAGAAGCAGCCCAGGCGTAGAGGCGGAGTCCCTGAGCCAGAGGCTACGTCAGGCACAGAAACCAGAGAGTCCTTCATGGGTTCCCTATCAAAAATATCATAACCTGAGGAAGAGAAATCCAACATCCATTATGTAATCCTTCCGTGTATGCAAAACACAGAACAATCAAATCACATATTTAACTTTTTTTTCTCAGAAAGGATGGCCCCTTGGTAACGAGGCAGTTCTGCAAAAAGAGGACGCTAATATTAAAACAAATCAAATATACAAATTGGTTTTGGGTGGATTGCTAATGGTACTGCTAATATGCCTGGTGACCATTGGTCCTTTTTTAAAGAAGCTAATAAATAAAACAAGTAAAAATTGAATTGGGTAAGTCAAGAAAAACTTTGCCGTTTAACTCTGAAAAGTTTCAATAACACTAAACTTTTATCAACATCATATTGTTGAACAGTTACTACCCAATTGGTGTAGACATAGATCATAGATTGGGATTCAATTTAAAAAATGTGCAGGGTCAACAGCTACTTGATACTTTATCTGCCAGTCAGAGACAAGGCAACAACTAGACTTCCTTATGAGGAGTGCTTCTGTCAGTACCTGTGTAAACACACAGCAGCCAGGTGCCAATGAGAGGGGCGAATGTCTGGCCGGGTTTGGTCATCAAGGCAACCATCCCAAAGAGGAGAGCAGAGGTGGCCTGCTGACGTCGATTGACCACAAAGTCCTCGTCCACCAGATCAGAGATAACCAGTTTCAGCAGCTTGCATGTGCCCTCTGTAAACACCCGGTTACTAGAGGGAAGAGAAGTCTCCAGTTACAGACTCCAGCACCGACAGTAATGTAGTTTGTGAAAAAAACATAATATTTAAATATGAATGATGTTTATCAATTTTTCAGTTCTACATTAGAGTACTCTCATTAATAAAGGCGTGTCATTGTGCTTCATACATAAATGAAGCACTTTTGCTCAAACTGAGAGATTGAGGCACAAACTGGAGCAAAGTTAACATTTACCCGGGGGGAAAAGATCTTGTAGCAATAAAAGTTAACACAATATTTGGATACAACATGTAACTGATGTTGCGTTACCTTGGGAGCAGGCTGCGACAGAAAAGAGTCCTTGCCGTGCTAGGCACAGAACAATATGTGTTGCTGTGTGTTTGTGTATTCAGCTTTCAAAAATAATGAACAAAAACAAGCAAACAAAAGTACAAGCGTTCACACATCAGACCCCTGATGCGTGTGCTGATGTGTGTGTGCGTGGCCATACCTAGCAATGAAGATGCACAGCAGATAAATGTGGTCAGCCCCTGCCAGCAGCATAACCACACTAAGTCCCAGTTTGAGCATAAATAGCCAGCGGATAACTTGGTAAACCCCGTAACGCTGGCACAGTGTCAGGAAATACAAGTTGTTCAGGTGGGGAGCAATGTAAGAGATGCCTGCGTGGGAGCAGAAGCACAACTGAATTAAAAAAAAGAAAAGAAATCAGCAGAAAGAATAGCAATAGTAAAAATGAAAAAAGACGGATTGCAAATAATATGGAAATAGAAATCTATTCTGTTTTAGCCTCACATCTTTTTATCCACAGATCTGTTCCTAACAATTAGGAGCTGTATTTGAGAATACCACATCACTGGCTGTCTGAGATCTCCCTGATATTTAAATGTAGGATGATAATCTTTGGGCAAAATTGGATCAAATTACAACGCTGCATCCACAAAGGCAACTAAAATGGGTTTGTAATATAACCTTGAATGCCTCTTGCTTGCACGCTGCCAGTAATGATATACCTTCATTCTGTTACATTCGTTATAGTTTTCAGAATAAATATATATATTTAAATCACACTCCTCTTCACTTCAAGTGTTTAATGCTGTGATAATTACTGCAGTATTCCTTCTCGTCTGTGTTGCCTAGCTCTAGCACTACCGAACATGGATTAAGAAGACTTGAATGTGTGAGTTATTTCCTGTCTCTTACCGAGTAAGATTGAACCAGTGGAGGCAGAAATATTGTCAGACAGCAGATGTTCCAGGAAAAGAGGGAAGAAGTTGCTGTTGAAATGGCAGTGAAACACCTGCAGGGGAGCAGAGACATCAGCAGAATGTTTAGGACAAAATGCAAGAAAAAACAAAACCACTGTATTACACAAGAAAATGACTGAAGAAAATGTCTCATAAGATAGAGACATAGACACACAAACCAAAACTAAACTATTTGCAATGCAATCAATTAGGGGATAGGTTATGATTCAGCTTTTTGATTTTTCAAACTAAGGATCCGAGAATGTTGTACAGATTGTAAAGCCTTCTGCTCTGAGAAATATCTTTAGTTCTAGGCTATATAAATATAATATACAAAATGATTAATCTCTCCATATAATCACATTATTATGTTAATTTTAGCAAACTATAACAACATATAAATATTTGGACACTTATTTCTTCCAGGTAAAACACTAAGAGAACGGCTGACTCAATAAGATCAAACATTTTTACAATTTGTTTTTAATACTTGCTGTACCATATCAATATGACAATGCTGCTGTGATAACAAGCACAATTCATTTAGTCAATACAATCAACCCCCAATTCAAATGAGTTTTTTCACTTGTTAGGACATTTTTATCAGGTCTTTCCACTTCATCTCCACTAGCATTCATAGCCCATCTGATGAGATTATTAATATCTTACCTGAACAAGGTTCATTGACACAAACCACATGAAGTTCTTGTGTTTGGAGAGCTGTTTGAGGTACTGTCCAATGGTGACAGGTTTTTCCGGCTGGGTAAGTGGAGCATGGTCAACACTCAGCCTGGGACAAAGAGAGAGGAGTGAGATGGAGAGAAAACACAACAACATAATTCAAAAAAACAGAAATCCAAAAGTCTTACTCTTTGAGTGTCACTGCATCATCCTGTCTTGGACGGACTTCCTTTTGGAAACGATGCTGTAGCAACCGAGACACTAAGAAAAAGCCCAAGATGGAAAAAGCTGCAAGACTCACACAGAATAGACGGAAGTAGTAGAAATCCTCCTTGTCCCAGAAGCAGTAGGATAGAAAAACGGAGAGTGAGCCAAAAGCGCTGAACACAGAGCAGTGGAAGTTGAGGCGTGTGCGATCGG
This sequence comes from Cottoperca gobio, assembly GCF_900634415.1. Classification (NCBI taxonomy): domain Eukaryota; kingdom Metazoa; phylum Chordata; class Actinopteri; order Perciformes; family Bovichtidae; genus Cottoperca; species Cottoperca gobio. Next base: position 7,597,234 of record NC_041373.1, on the reverse strand, counting down.
TGTTGGACACAGCGAGGTCAGCCAGCAGGGCGCTGTGGTGGAGGTCCACCATTGTGAGGAAACCATCGTACAGACACAGGCACAGCAGGAACTGCAGGCCCGGTCTGGCCCACGCCACCCAGAAGGCCAGGAAGGACAGAGCGAAGAGCGGGCCATTTGTGGAGAGAGCCTTCAGGCGCCTCAGCACCACCTCTGGAGTTGTGATCTGAGGGCCGGACCTGGGTGGAAAAACAAACCAAAATGAAAAAAATCGGAATAATCTTCATGATAATTAAGAAACTTCTCTGGTGAAACTAGTCAAAAACAAACAAGGACAAAAGATCTATTTAAAAACTGTTTAGTTGGCTGAGGATATATTAGTGGTCACTTTAACACGGCTGAAAGTATATGTATAACCACCTACAGAATCAGCAAACACCATGAACACAATAAAATAAAACCATCATACAAAGGGGATATAAATAAAAAGGGGAAGATCAGCTTAAAAGGGTGCAAACCTTTCCACAGAATAATGTAATCCGGTTTGTTATGTCACCACATTACAACAGTACAGTCACAGATGGCCTAATCAAAACGAAATGCAAACACAGATGGCAGCTTTACGATTTGACAATTCTCGCTCTGACGACGTGTTTATCTTGCCTCTTGACCATTATTGCAGCTCATAAAAGAGTTTACTCTGAAACATTTGCACGGTTCATAGCTAAGGGGCAATGTGTGCAAGAACCTCAATGGCAGAAATCTGCAGGTTGATTGGGAAGTCAGGAGGGATTGGAGGATCTGTGTCTATATATTCTAAGGAAATGTCACTCGAGTTTCAAAACATACTTCTTTGTCAATATGTTATACTGGAACATACATGGGCAGAACATTTTAATCAACAGTAGTTCTCAGCTGATCGTTAGCTGTGATACACATCGCAGAAACAATGTGATGCTGATATTAAGACATTGTCTGATGTCAACTTATTACTTGCCTCTCTGCACAGGGAAAGAGGACACTGTTGCTTTAAATTACTCCTTTCAAAAGAGGATGGGTATCTGAAAAACCTCAGAACTAACCTTGTTTTTATTGCTTGTACATCTGACATATCGTGTGATGTTATGTTATTGTATGTTCTCAATGAAACTGACATATTTGGAAACTTACCGTCATCTTGAAAAACAAAAAAGCTGTTATCATAATAATAATGGCTTCTTATTCTCGTTGGCATCTTGTCTGTTGTTTGTTTTTCCTTTTGCAATGTTCTGTTGCATTATTTACAGCAATGTTTTCTCAGAAGGCCGGATACTTACTGAGGAGAGCTGAGGAAGGCGCGATCACTAAGCCAGCCGAAGAGCGGGTCATTCAGACTGTTCCATATAAGGAACACTGTCTGTGGAGCAGCAGAGAGGGCAGATGAGAAGACAGTATAGCTTTATAAAAAACAAATAAATGAAGATGATGGTTTACTGATGAGTTAGAACATGATATCCAGCTTCTGAGAATTAGAAGAACTAACATGTGAGGACTGTGGCTCTTGATAATTGTGATACTTATTTAGAGACTTCAGTTTTCATTTGAATAAAACAATTATAGGGCAATTTTATTTTACAGTTTTATCATCATTGAATCATACAAAATGTACAATTACTCCAAAAATGGTTTGTGATATACTTGGGAATGCCAGGTGATTACAATATGATGAACTTCAACGCAAATTATGTAATTTTATGACTTCTGGCAAACAACCACAACACTGACGCATGCGCGAAGAGGATAAGATGCTGTCACAGGCGACTGATTTCGGTAGGTTTAAAAATGATTGGAAACTTTTGGAATAATAGAAGTACACAGCAAATATATAACATAGGTCTAGTCGCTTTTAGAATTTTTTATGCAGAAATGTAACATAACATTTTCTTTATTTTTAAATTAGACATCAAGACCCAACTAATTGTGTTTTGTCTTGCTTCACCAATACATTTGAATAAAGACATCATGACCTATAGTTTTCCATAGATATATGTATTCGATATATCGAAACTAGAAGAAAATCTTCTGGTTACCGTGATGCCAATTGTATTCTGTAGTGCCCACCCTCATCACATTTGTTTCAGCCCAAATGGTTTTAAAGATAGAAATCTGCGTCTGAACGTCTTGACTACCAACCAAACTGGTTAGCAGGACTCACATACCGCTGACACACGGCAACACCGAACTGGTAAACCAGTGCGACATTTCAAGCTTGGACTACAAGTGAAATTTTAGATCACGTGTTTAACTGAGTATTGTCTTCTTTCGATATGTTTAACTCTGTATTTATCTGCATCTCGACATCATTGCAAATGGAGGGAAACCTCAATGATTTCCGAGGCTTAAATAAAAAAAGGTATGAATGAAATGAGTAACTGACTCAGCAACAGACGCAGGTCTCTCGTCACTCACCTCTCCCACCCAGAAGGAGATTTTATCAATCTTGTAGATAGACACGAATGTCTCCACATAGTAAAGCAGGAACACATTGTGGAGGATGGAGGTAAACAAGGCCAAAGAACCGTAGAGCACTGCAGTAGAGATGACGACGCTTTGCCAGCAGCCCCAGGCGCTCCTGCCCATTCTTCTTTCTCAATCACTCTGCTCCGTCTTTTCTTTATGCCAAGCTGCAAACATCCCAGGGCCTGGCCGACCCAGGGTCACCACCTCATCGTAGCCTGCAAACACACCGGGCAAGTGAATAAATCTAGTTATTTTCAGTTCAGTAGACAAAAAGGACAAAAAACTATTCTATCAACCTGAAGCAAAAATACATTTTGCAAGTGAGCACACTACATCTGAATATGTTAAAGATATTTCTGAGCATTACTGGAGGTTACAGCCTTGTCTCTAATATTAACATGTCTGTCCCTGCACAGAGATTGAGCAGACCAAAAGAGAGCTATTTCCATAGCAATGGCGCCCTAAGTAGTCATTAAAGTTAGTTACGCCGTAGGCCACGGTTCCTTTCTCGTTTGGCCCTCGCCCAGCTGTGGTGTGCAAAACCATAATTTTTCTCAGTCATTTTTATGACCACACCCCTGACGCTCACAAAAAGCTGTTTTTTTTTCACAGTGATCTACAAAAGGAAAGTCATATGACCCTCAGTCATTCTTCTGAGGCAAAGGGCTTTCACTGGGCTTTGTTTTTCTTAGGTGTCATATTCAAAATTGCATTCTGACTAGGCCTGAACCATTTTGAAAAAAGATCTAATTGCCATTATGGTGTGATTTTTGTGGAGATCTGTACCAAACAAAGATGTATTTTTAAAAGTTTTAAATGTGCTTCACTACATAGTTTACACCTACTGTAAATGCTTAGGTCATAATATCTGATTGTTTTAAAGACAAAGAAAGCACACATAATGTTATCTCCATGTCACATCTCCTTGCAAATGACTGTCTTTTGTCACAGCAACTGAGACACAGAGTTTCCCACAATGAATGCAAATCCTGCATCAGTTTACATAGTTGCAGACATTGTTTCACTTCCATCTTGAAGCCCCTGGTGCAGTCTAGCACGTCGTAGCACCCTCGGGAGAAAAATTCACTTTAACAGGCTTCTTACTTCACACCTGACTCCCACAAGCTGAGACTTGCCCTGATCTACAAAACATCCGCTCACATCTTTAGTATGGGAAGCCATTTAATAGCTCAAAATAACAGTGTCTCAAGGCAATGTGATTCTTTCTATCAGCGTCAACCACAAAGCATCAAATCTGCAAAACCGCATATTCATATCAGGATCTCAGTGAGATAGCAAACCACAGCAACCTGCTTTGGAGTTCAACAAAAAGCTTTCCTACCGTGTTCCTATCAGATCCAAGCAGTAAAGCAGATGAATCTCAGCTGGCTGCACAATATCACATCTCTAACACAAAGCCTATCTTACTAAGATCAGAAGTGGTCTACTTGGTAAAAGGCAACAAAGCGGGACCTGGATCTACAAATATCCAATTCATTTCCTCTCAGCCACAGCAGATTCAGGAACTGCTTCCACCTGTGGAGGTTTCTTAGCAGGGATGTGTTGTATTCATTCAGATAGCCAAAATATTTGATTGCCAAACATGGCGATTGATTGAGATACATTAGCAGAACACGACAAAAGAGTTTACTATCCATTGGCTGAGGAGGCAGAGTGGTCGTCCAGTGGTCGGAGGGTCGGTGATTTGATCCCGAGCCCCTGCAGTCAGCATGTCAAAGTGTCCTTGGGCAAGATACTCAACCCCAAATTGCTCCCGAAGGCCTGGCCAACATAGTTATCCCTACCTTGTATGGTAGCCACTGAATGTGTGTGAATGCTGACATTGGAAAAGCGCTATATAAATGCAGTCCAATTAGCATCTTATTTATGACTTGTTGCACATTCACACTGCAAGCCTTTGTGTTCAATTTCGATATGACTGTTCAGACGGACGTCGCATTGCAAAAAATCTGACCTGTATCTGATTTAGGACAACATATGAAAGTGGCCAAAATCAGTAATGAAAAGATCAGATTCCCTGTGATTTGAGCTGTTTCACACTGGTTTGAGAAAAACAGATCTGAATCACAGGTCACAGTCTGCACATAGCCATATTATAAATGAGGTTGATAATATAGAAGCTGCAAAGGCACAACATATAAACACTACCGGTGTTTGTTCAAAGGTTTTTAACCTTCTATTCATAGCCTCCTAACAACAAGCTGGAATAATAATGTAGCCATAAAATAAAAAAAAAAGGAGAAACACTAAACAGCATCTTTTACACACATTTAAGGAACATGTGGCGTTGCGTCTCTTTAAAAATGACATGTCAACAAACATTAATACATTTTATTTAAAAAGCAAATGTTATAAAGTGCTTCACGGTAATGAAAGCAAAATAAGTGAAGCAAAGGTAATGAACAATAAAATAACTATTAAAACCCTTTCATTGTTTTTGGAAGAGCTGTTCTTCCAGCCAAACACCAAAGAAGTAGTATTTAATCTTTCTTAACCAACTTCTAAAACCCTGTCAGTGATATACTGTGGTTTTGAAAACATTGGGAACAAAATTTGCAGAAAGAAAGAACCATTTGAAGGAACAAATCTGACCCCATTTTCAGTCTTCTTGAATTGTTATGAAACCGAAAATGAAAGTAGTCACACATTATAATTCCTTATGCAAACTGGATATGTCTGATTTAGTAGTTTTAAGCAGAGAGTGGAAGTTTGCTTAAGACTATTAATCACCTGCTTATTAGTAACTTCCATGGAAATACGATGTTATTATGTTATACCGTTTTGGGTTACTTGGTCTCTAAAATACATAAGCCTACGATATACTTTTAAATAAGTGGTGTATTTATTCAATCGTGTATATATATCTATAACTATTGCACATATTGTGTCTACATTTTCTTCTGATTAGTCTAAACAATATAACGTAGTAGTTTAACATCAACCAGCCATCATAAATAGTATTATTATTTAACATTAGTTACAGTATTATTATTATTTATTCACTATCTGTTATGGTTACTATCAGCTAGTTAGCTAGCTAATGTAAATGAATAAGCTTGGACTAAGGTCTCTGGGCCATTAAAGCTACAACTAAAGCTCCACATGTGTCTGATAACAGCAGCTGGTAAGATCGATAACTATCTTGTACGATAATACTATTTATAGCACGAACCTGTCATTGGGTTGCATAGCGTTGCCAACTAAGCTACTGCTAATGTGTAGCACTAGCGAGTCTTTTTAAATGCTAATATTAGCTAGCTGGTTAACGATAACAAGCTGCCTGTCTGGAGAGCAACACGTTTACAATGAGCTTCAAGTGATAGTCATATCAGAGCAAGAGAGGAATGTTACGTACCGACGAAAGAGACGTTAACCGGACCGAATGAAGGGTGTTTTTCTCGGTGGGAAGCTGACTTGTTGGCTCTTCTACTCGTCGGCAGCAGCTGTGTCTCGGTGGGGGCGCACAGACATGACCACGTCACGACAACTACAGTCGGTTACTCACGTCCGTGACGGCCGTAGTGGATTTATGAAAGTGGGTTTCCCGGTTAGTGTAGCCAAACAGAGCTACAGCGCCATCCAGTGCAAATGTTAGCAGAACCAGTTCTCCCAGTCTGTTTGCATGTAGGTCAAACACGAAGAGCTGCATGACCTCCAGGGCAGTTTTCAATCAGTGATGGAAGTAACTAGGCTAATTAATTAGGCTGCATTTACTCAACGGAGGCAGGCTCCTTGGGCTTAACATGATTATTTCCATTTTCTGTTACTTTATACTCCACCGTATTTCACAGGAAAATATGTTTTACTCCATTACATTTATTTATTTATAATGTAATTAACTACCAATTAATACAACAACAATATAATCAACAAATAAATTATGGGTATTATTATAGAATTTGACTATTACATTTGCATGCAACCCAGCAATATAAAGTAATTCATGTTACAACATCAAAGTGAGATACACCATTAATGCATCAATAATTATAATTCAATAATATGATAAAATACATTATTCTAAAATGGCCATGGGTCATTCTGCATAGTGTTTGGTACTTTAAGTATATTTTGATGTTCAAACTTTTGTAATTTTACATAAGTAACATTTTAGTAAATGCATGACTTCTTACTTGTAACAGAGTAAAGAAAGAAGAGAAAAGAAAGAAGCAGTTGAAGACACATCTGCCCCCTTTTTCAGTCTTTTTGCATAGATATGGTATTGTGCGTACAGCATCATTTCTTATGTAATGTCTGGATATGTCTGTTTTAGTAGTTTAATGCAAAAAAAACGAGGCAAAGTTTGCTTAAGACTATTGATCACCTGCTTATTATTAAAATCCATGGACATACTCAGACTCAGAGCTATGATCTGATAACCTTCTACTATTTTGGGTTACTTTGTCTCATAATACAGCATACCTAAAATAAGTATGTATTCATTTATTTCACATTTGAGTATCACTTTTGCACTATTGACATTTTTCTGAAATTAAAAGTTTCTATGATTAGACCTAATATAATGTATACCACTGACCTAAAACTTCTTACAGGTGTTATACTAAGCAGTGTAGAGGGAACAGGAACGTTTTGTCTTTCCATCTCTTCTCCAGCAGGGGTCAGTCAAGAGGCACAGATCAGATGGACACTTTTCATACTTTATATATTATTACATTTACAGTCAATAGGACACATTAGAAAGCATGAATGCTGAGAAAGTGTTTAATTAAGTGTTCATTTTAAGAAACAATAACATTTCTATGTGTGCATAAATAATTTTAGTATCAGTAAAACATGTAGCCCTAGTTGTATGTCTTTGTGGATTTCATAGCTTTCTACAATCAACACTGAACACTTAAATTGTCTTTTTCACCCAGACTTTCACAAAATGTTCTCATAATTTCACCCAATGAGTGCTATTTTAGGATTAAATCTATTTAATCTTTATCAAAGGCTCAATGATTGTCCAGGACAAGATAGGCAGCAATAACAGTGAGTTGCACAAAACAAATCCACATCTATCTTACCCTTAAGGAATATTATAGATACATAATTTATAATAATTTAACCAGGACACATTTTAAATAGATTCTACTGATACTTTATCATTTAAAACATTGCCAAAATAAAACGTTTATGTATCTAAACAACAAAAAATAAAGGTTACGCTACATGAAGAAACTATGGTCAAAACATAAGGCAGGTCGTGTGTGTGTGTGTGTGTGTGTGTGTGTGTAGTGTGTGTGTGTGTGTGTGTGTGTGTGTGTGTGTGTGTGTGTGTGTGTGTGTGTGAGACAGGGGGTGGGGAGGCTTGACTGTGTGCTGTGTATGAGCATTGGATAACTGCAGCAGCAGCAGCAGAGCAGCAGCTCGGTGTTTCGCCGCGGAGAGGACGACTCAGAGGATATTTTTGGACTCCAGAAAAGCAGGCGAGTCAGTATTTTAATGCTTTTATTCTTTTCTACTGTTCCCTTTATTTCACATGTTTCTTCTACTTTTCCTGCGCACACGCACACGTTCTCTGTACATGTATGTGTACTCAGGTGAAGGTGAGCAAAGAGTGTGCAGTGCTGTTTTCCCTCTCAGTGCTGCAGTCCAGGTCGGACAGGTGCACATGGGTGGATGTTTGCACGTTCATAGCGCACGCGGGCTGCTTACATACAGCCTGCGAAAAAAGCGTGCTAATACTTAAGTCCATATTCGTGTAAGTTAATTAAGTGAATTACTGTTAGGGTATGTGCTGGAGTGCTTTTCTCTCACCGGGGCCATATCATGACATGTCTTGAAGCTTCTTATTAATATGCGCGGACTGCATTGTTCTTAAAGTCAAAGATATGATAGCGAATCCTACATATACGTTACTCATCTGTTTTGAAACTGTGTTTCTGTCTTTCACTTGGACGAAGTAGGTGAAAGTATAGCATGAGACAGAGATACGTGGAAAGAGCTACTACTGTAAGGTTATTTTCTGTGGTTTGTCGTAAAAGTTTATTAAACTTAACCATCAAAACTTTATAAATTTGTCAATGGTTCCTTGCTCTTTATTGGATATGTATTAGGACTGCAACGATTATTTTCAATGTCAATTAATCTGCCGAGTATTTTCTTGATTAATCGATTAACCGTTTATAAAATGTCAGAAAATAGTGAAAAATGTCCATCACAGTTTCTCAATTTCCAAGGTGATATTTTTAAATGTATTGTTATCAGTCCAAAACCCAAAGATATTCACTTTAATATGATATAAATCTGAGAAAAGCAGGAGATGTTTTTCCTCCATGTTTAAGAGGCTGAAAACAGCATTTTCTGCCATTTTGTCAAAAATTTCCTTAACGATTATGAAAATAGTTGGCGATTATTTGTCTGTCAATCACTAATCTATTAGTCGGCTAATCGTTGCAGCCTTAATATGAATGAGATATAGCTGTAACTCTGGTAAGAAATGTGTTTAATAGATTCATTAGTTACTTTCTAATAAGTTCATAAAAGGTTTACAAGCTGTTGTTAAGGCTTTATTAATAGCTAATACGTCATTTACATATACATATATTTATATAGTCACTGGATTATTGATTCATCAATGTTTTAACAGTGTAGGTCCAGATTGAGCAATTTTAAGTATTTTATATACTTTTGGATAGATTAATCTATCACATCTTTTTTAAATTGATCATATATGTAAAATTGTGATTTGAAAGTAACTTTTAATTGATAAATGTGAAACAACAATATTACCGTCTCAAAAATAGTGTAGAGTAGAAGTGAAGAAACATAAAATGGAAATACTCAAGTGAACTATAAATACATAAATAGTATACTGAAGTACAGTACTTGAGTAAAAGTAATTTGTTGCTTCACCATTGCTGTGGAATCCATAATAAAGTTTTTAATAAAGGAGTCAAGAGTTTCTCACTTCCCAATAAGGCATCAGCTAACATAAGTCATCTGTAATCTTCTATATAAATGTTAATAAGTCAATAATACATGTTTATTAGAGATCCATCAAGTCTGCAGTTGATCATTTCAATAAGTTGTCCATAAATGAATTGTGGTCCAGATGAGCTTCAGTCCATTTTGCAGAAGGTCAGAGGTCAAACGGTCTCTTCATGATGAATTAAAGATATACTCAACACCAACCACAACCTGACAACCCAAAAGTTGTTCCTGGTAAAACAAGATCTTAACTGATCTATGAAGTATATTAATTTATTTATTTATCAACCAACCATTAATTAAGCACTTCTTTCCACATCATTACACACAAAGATGATAATTTAATCTCTCCAATATCTGATTCAAGACGGGCTCAGGAGATAAGTGTCGGGGGAGCTGGGTGTTTATATCATTTTCAAGACTGAAATTTGCGAAGCAGATCAATTTACACATTAGAATATGTGAAATAAATCCTGCATATACCAAAATATGTGCAAATGAGACTATACAGAACACAGAGGCTGAAGAGAGATATATTTTCTTTTTCATATTTCACTTTTTTATAATGGAGAACAATTAATTAGTTTAAAGACAAGTACATTTCCCAATGAGTCATGAGTAGACTTTTTGGATAATTATGATTAGGTCCGTTATTTTATCGTAAATGTCGACAGACAAGTTCTCCAACTTATGTTTCGACCTCAGGATAGACAAAGATGGTGATCAGATATTATGTGGTGGATGAATTTAACAATAGTACATGCACACAACAGAGGGAAACACCATTTGCATGTATAAATTCTCTGTATATATATCAAGTTGAGTTCCAATAAAATCACAACATATTCTTATTTTAGAGTACAATGGCATAATGTGCAGGTTTTATCAGCTGTATTTATCAGAAAGACCCAAACAGAGCAACATATCTTACATCTTTATATTTTCAATGTATGAAGAGGCAGATTATTTGCGACACAATCATAATTTCATGCTTCTTTGAGAAGATTTGTTGTAAGATTTCTCCACATCACAGTTAATGTGGCCCACAGGGTGAACCCACTCATTCTTCCTTTAATGTGCGAGTAATCCCATTTATGGTTCAGATGTATGCCAACTCCCAATGGTTTGGGATAAAGACAATGTATAAATGCCATATTCAAGTATAGCATATATAGTACATAATCCCCTTAATAAAGTATATTCATTCAGTCTTTGTCTGTTGATGGCTTTAGCAGAAAAGTATAAAGCTTCAAAAAGTGTGCTTGACATTTAAAGTGGTATCAGTTGAAAGGTAATACAGGAATAGCTCATCTGTTTTATCGATCTTTTTGCAGAAATGTCACACTAGGTGTTTATCAAATCATGCTCATATTGGAAAACAGCTTTATCACACTCTGCAAGCCTCTTCATATTCTATTATGACTTCACTTTTGGATGTTTGATGAGCACCAGAGGGTAGAGACTGTCACTCTGAAATTTGGCTAAAATATCCCAGCAGATGTGTAACAAATCAGCTCTATGGATCATTAATACAGCAATAAACTGATATTTGTTGGTAAGTAAAAAGCGCTTCAGACACCGCCTGCTGTTTTGTTCGATTCCTCTTGTCTCCCATCATGCATGACACATCTGTTGTTCCGCTGCCAAGGCAGATGTGTTTACCTATGCCTCCTGGAGTGTTCATGCTTTCATCAGTGAGGCAACAGCACTGTCAACGTCCTTGCCAGCTCCTGTAGTATACAGTGCACACAACGCAAATGCAGATGTGTTGAAACAATGGTGTGTCAGCTTTCCATGAGGGAGGCAGCTGACAAAACCACACCAAAGGGCTACTTACTAGCACGCCCGCTTGTCTGCTTCATCTGTCCTCGATTTTGACACAGTTTTGGCAAACAGTGAGTTTGGTTTTGGAGAGCAGTCATCAAATAAGACTCACGTTGCACTGTTGCTCTGCTCAAGTGATGTCAATTATGTACATTTATTGATTTTAAGATTGCAAGTTTGAAAAGGAAAAAGTTAGAAGTTAGAAAAAAGTGAGTTTACAAGACCACTGTAGCCCGGTCCTCATCTCTGCTTGAGGCTTGTGGCTCGAGGCTATATTAGCAGCACTAACAAACCTGACTCTCTGAGCCAACTGTCAGTATTTGAGTTGCATCGTGGGTAATGTAGGTGCTGCGTTTTGACAAGGAAGAAGAATGTGTGGAATAAAAAACACGATATCTCTAATTCTGCTGCATCGATCTTTATTCTTTTTGTGCCCAAAGACCATATTTAGTATGATGGTAAGAGATGCTTTCAACTGCATCTCACATTCTTCATGTGTTAGAAGCATTGTCTATATATGAAATATATAATGAATAATTAAGTATGTAATAACACCAAGTTATGTTCGTTATGGTAAGACGCCTCACTCAGCTCAGTATGAGCCGAGATTACAAACCTGTGAAGTGCAACTTCAGTTCCTCACAACTTTAACTTAGCAAAAGCATAGACGTTACGTCAGGTTAAGTCAGCTTTAAGATGATGAACGTGAGGTGAGGGGATCCCTGCACCATCACTAGCTCTTTCCCTTCTCATCTCTCACTTTGTCATCTAAGAAATTGGTTTCAAAGTTTAGCACCCAAACTGCTAACAGAGAGGTCATTAGCCTCACTGTGCTTCATGCTGCGAGTGATTAGCAGCAACAGCCGAGGAGATTAAACTGGGATTTCTTCAGTGTCACAATGCGGCAGAGCGGGATTCACAGTGTTGACCCTTTGATCAGTGACAGAGCCAGAGAACGGAGCAGCTATGGGGCCTAATCTCTCAGATTATCCGTCATGCTGCTCCAGAGTGCACACGGCTAATTAAGAGATGGAGTCGTGTGATGCAATATCACATCACAGGGGCGCATTATTTAACTCCCAAAACTTTCTAGATGTCCTTTTTATGTAACAGCACCTGACTCATTCACTTTGGGTAATTGGTTGTAATCAGAGAGTGATGGTGCATATCAGCAACTCATTTTCTGCTCATGCTGTCAAGTAGGCAAGAGAGTTCATACACGGTTGTTTTGTTCATTAAGAGCAGATCAGAGGAGAGATTTTCACTGTCAGTGTATCTCTGAACGCTCAGTGATGGACTCACGACTTGTCAAAGTTGTTTTTGCAACTTTAACCAAAGTACATTCACTAAAAGTACTGTACTTAAGTACAATTATGGGTTGCTTGTACTTTACTTTCAATTGTTTTGCTACTTTCCAGTTATTCTAACATTTAAAAGAAACATATTGTACTTTTAACTGCACTACATGAATGTATTGCTAAAGATGAAACCTTTTTGGCTTGTATGTAGTTCGCTCACATTTCCACCAAAAGAGACATTTCCCCTCTAACCTTTACAGATCATTTAATTTAAATAACTCTTCGAGACCCAAACATGCAACATTTTCCAATATTTCACAATAAAAGCAAAGAAAATATATTTTTTAAAAGCTAAAAAGCTGTGGAGCAAACATTTCCTTCCACATTAATCACTTCACAAGCCATCAGATTTATTTTGTGACTCACTGGAGGGGGCCCAACCCCTAGGTAGGGAACCACAGGATTAAACTACTCAGCAGTGTTTACAGTACTAGCAGTAAAATGCTGCCTACACATTGTTGCATTACTATTAATAATGTCATAATATATCAGTCACAAGGGCCCTTTTTGTACGTGATAAATACTTTGATACTTTTAGTACACTTTGCTGATAATACCACCTTACCTTTAACCTTTACCTTTAACTAAGTAGGATTTTGACTTGTATTTGTAATGGAGTATGTTTACATTGTTATATTGGCACTTCTACTTCAGTAAAGGTTCTGAGTGATTCTTCCACCACTGACTTTAACTCAACAAGTTTGAATATCACTAATAAATATAGTATTTCGCCTCAGGTGGCAGAATGTTTTTTCTTTTCTTTCTGTATGCTGCATAATTTCTCTTGTAGTCATACACAATGTTTTTCTCTTTCTCAGCTGGATGATAATTAAAGAGTCTGCATCTGCTTTCTGCTGGGCCTAAAGAGACACACTTACACTCAGACTTCTGTGTCGAACAAATTGAGTGCAATTGAGGCTGTGCTTGGACCCAAGTCTGAGTGTGTTAACATGGGAGACCAGAGGTCAGTCCTGCCGCTGCTGCTGTTGCTCCTGACGCTACTCGCCAGGCTGTCACAGCTGTGGGCCTTCCCCTTCAGCCCGTCCCTGGACCTGGATGTCACTCCCAGGACTACCGTCTTCTCCAAAGGTAAGAGGCAAACACAGTTACATTTTCAGACCGTGAGGCAAGAAGAGATGTGAGGTGACAGAGAAACGTGCATGTCGGTTTTCTAAAAACAACAACAAGCTAGTTATTGTAGTTTGTCGAACAAATCTTTCCCTTTTACCAATTATTTATGTAAACACGCAGACACGCTACACACATATTTAGATTCAGTGCGACAAACTGTTTCCGTAGATATCATTATCTCCGATGTTCAACATGAATTAAGGTCCTTAAATCCAATAAGAAATGCATTTTTCCGTTTTTTCTGTATGTACGTTAAAGGCTACGATGCAAACAGACACTGCTAACAGTTCATTCTGCATACTTTTAATGTTGCCAATTTGCCAAATTATAAACAAATACAGGCTAAAATGAACCAGGCTCAACTTGTGGCTCACAGAATAACTCCATGGCAACACCATAGTGTCTGTACACACATGGCATCATGATTATCCCCCCAAATAGAAGTAAGACAAAGAATAATAATAGGACTGACAAAGTGCGTTGATATTACTGTGGGGAGAGGAGGGGGGGCACAGTGTCAGACATTGTTCTAGATGCATCCATGCAAACACACATGCACCAGCCTACTAAACACTCACCTCACTGTCCTTATTTGATGCTGCTCCGGCTCCTTCCTCCCTCCCCTCATCGTTACAGAAGTGGCACAGTTTTTTCGAAGTTGGCCCTGAAGACAGCTTCTTCATGCTCAGAGTTATTAATCGCCTCTCTCAAGCCCTGTCCTAGATCACACGGCTCAGCAAACACTTGTAATGAAACAATAGACAAGAAGCCCTCATAAAAGAAGACCTGAGCACAGTAGACTTGATTAGTGTCCGTGCAGAAAATACTGCTGAGTAGGTGTATTTTGGCACAGAGGGATGTTTACACACACATCCTCATCAGCACCTCCCTACTTCTACCTTGCCTTCTCTCGCTTACCACCGGCTCACCTTTCCCCTCCCTCTCTCCTCGCCCCTCGTCACTGCGGCAGAGGCTGCAGCTGCAGCGAGAAGGGAACTCCGCCACTGGCAGGCTGAACGGATGGCTGTTCTCTTACCTCCACCCCTCTCCTCTCCACTCCTCCTCAGTCCTCTGAGGAGGAGTATTATTAGAGGACGGGTGGAGTGAGTAGGGTCCGGCTCTGTTGCCAGCCAAGCTCTCCGGTGCAATGTCATAAGAGCTGTTAAGAGTGTTGCAGTGTGAGATGATGCTTAGGAAATGGGAGGATATGCTGCATGGCGTTCACAATCACTCAGAGAGATGAGAATATAATAGAGGATTAGCCACTTTTTAATGTTTGGGGTTCTTTGCTGCTTTTTTGTGCTTTCTTTTCAAACCTGAGAGGAGTTGTTGCAAAAAATGAACATTTGGTTTGCTGGAGAGAGGAAATGGTAAAAATTCCTCCTTCAAGGTACAAGTTTTGGTTCACAATGAACTGATTTGTTGTGCTGTATAGAATATTTTGGGAAACGTATTTATGTCAGACCCTGGAGCACTAAGTAATACACAAATACTGAACATAGCACTACTTTAAATGCTACTGTTTACTGCAACCAATGGGAGCAGTGAGCTGATTACTAATATCAGTACTGTTTTTATGAGATGGACACAGTTGATTAACTCTGAAACGTTCATTAGATGGGGCAACACGTATGATTCATTAAGCATTGTTAAATACGTTTTTAAGTGCATCATAGACAGAACTCATTGTATATTGTCCTCCTCCCATTTGTCATGCCCCTGGCTATTTATTTACACATCTCTGCCTCTCTTATAAATCATACATACTCTGTGAGTCTCACATCTCAGTCTCTCACAGTTTTTATTTTTCTCTTTGCCCTCATAGAAAGTTGTCCTTGACCTACTTTCTAATCATCAGGGGAGTGCATGTGAGGGTGCAGGATGTGCACGTGTGTCAGCATGCATCTCGTCAGTCTCCATGTGTGGAGAGGGATTTTTGGGCATGCATGTAGTCACATCATGTAAAATTTGCACCCGCTGTCACTTCCCCTATAGTGGCACATGTCATTTGGGAGGAGGGGGTTGGAGAGTGGCAAGCTCCCCCTCTTGAAGAAGATGTTTCTGCCTGGATGTGCAGGACTGTATATGGAAATAGGATGGATGTTGTGTGTGGGTGTCTCTACCTATGGGAGACTCTGTGGGAGGATTTATGTCATGTTTCTCGGCTAGGGTGAGGGGGCGCTCATTAATTTACAGTATGCTTTACAGATGGCCTGCGTGAGTGGGAGTGCAAGGACATGATGTATCAGAGGGAGCTCAGATTTATAAGAAGGAAAATGACACAAGATGACTTTATGCACTCTCCTATGTGCATCGGAAAACCCACTACAGATGAAAAGAAAAAGAAAGGATCCTGCATAGTGTAACAACCTTGAAACGCTAACATCTTCTAGATACTTTTCAGTAGTGGTGGTAGTAAGTATTCTCATCCATTACGTAAAGCTGCACTAATCAATATGTTTATATTTACAATGGATCAAATGACTATAGGTGTAATGTGAAAGGGGTCGCTGTGGTGATTAAGCCAACCCTGCAGTGCTCAGTGTTTTACAACCTGCAACTTTACTAATTTGGTTCAGTCTCATCGCTCTCATCAACCTCATTTCCAGCAGTAACAGGAAGCTGTTTTCAGTAAAAAAAAAAGATTATCTGTATTATACACAATACGCTACCTACCCAGAACCAAACAGCAGACAGACAGCGCCTAGCTGGTGAACATGGTGGCACTTTGTTGTGTTTTAGCAGCATACTGAAAGCATCAAAAGGCAGAACTGAGTACAACTTAATATCAGTTTATTTATTGCATGTTATATAGTTATCGTGATATTCAACAACGTTATCACATATCACTTATTGTGCAGCCCTAACCGTAAACTCATCATAGTTATCTACTTGTGGGGCAATTTGCTGGCTAACCTAACCAGCTAACAAGCTAGCTAACCTAACACCTAGAGTCAACGTAAGTAAAAAGTGACTTTATACACAGCAGACAATGGTCAGAAAACGTTGTGTGTTGTTGTTGTGTGGGATCCTTTCTGTGACGACTCAACTTAGATTGTTTCTCTCAGCGGTGAGATTAATGCTTGACTGTGTTCTGAACTCTGCTGTCTGCCCATGGGGGTTCCTGCTTTGGCTTTCCCAGCCTCTGGCACCAGACCTGAAGTAATGGAGTTGTTAAATATTGATGCACTGTAAGTTGTCTGTTGCTGCTATGACAAGCTGAGAAGGCAAACGAGGTCTTGGTAGTAAGATTCCTAATGGTTAGCACTATTAGTGTTGTGGCATAATAAGATACCATGACAACTCGATGCTTTTATGTCGATGAAAGGTTTTCGTCGTATTATAATTACAGTGTCAATTTAATGTTTGGACAAGTTTATTGTCGTCTTTGCAAGCAGCTTGAGCAGCTGCAACTGTTTTGAACACAGAAAAGCCTTTATGATTTTCTCACATTACCAGCTCGGGCACAGCTGCTTTGACTGTAGTTGTTTAATCACTGCGTGACATCGCTGTTAAACGAGTTGTTTTTTATATTAAAGTAATCTTTAAAGGTTGTACGTAAATATTCAGCTTAAATTTTGAAACCTTATTCATCGGGTTCGTTGACCCAAATGACTAAATAAATATTGAATTAAACTCTAATGGTATACATCCACGTCAACATTTTTTTTATTGCCAAGATTTTAATAAATAAATATTTTATTGATAAACAATGAAAGCCTATTAACACCTGGCAGTCTGGCCCAGTTAGAATATATAATTTGACCTGATTCAGAATGGATTCGACCCAAATACAAACCAGAGCACAATTTTTCCAGCAGTTCATAGTTCACACTCCAGACACCAGAAGGAGTGTGAACCACTTTCATTGGATCTACTTTCTGTTGAAGGACGCTGCTGTCAGTGAGTTCTGTGGATTATACAATGTAACAAGGACACTGTTGTTAGAAATAAATGTTGCTGTTGATTTTTTCCAACATATCTTTCCTGAATATCCACTCACCTCCAGTGTGATGGGATGGAGGCAGGAATCTTACAGACTTACATTTATATATCAGCAGATACAGCCAAAACTATCTGCATGGAGCAATAACAGAAAGTAAAGTAAGAGAATATATGTTATGCTAAGTATGCTGGTGTCAACCGTGATCGGAGGCATTATATTTTCAGGTTGTTCGTACGTCCCATTATTGTAAACACGATATCTCAGGAATGCCAGGAAATGATTTCTTCTTCTTGGAAAGCTCTATATAAATTAAATGTATTAATTGCAATGTTAAAACATGTATGTTTTTTTTGTTTTTATGTTTGTCTGTTTTCGTTTTGTTTGATTGCAAATCAACAATGCTTGTTCTTCTTGTTATATGTTGCCTTTTATATATTTCACATACAACACATACAGGTGTGCAAAAGCAACAGTCAGGACATAAACACACTGAACAAAACAAAGACAAACAATTCACATACATAATTTCATATTATGTCTCCGCAAACATATGTCCTCTAAATCTTTTCCATTACATCCAATTATATTCTAATTAAATATGATTATGTTTGAACAATGTCTTGAATCTAGTTATCACACATTTCCCTTTTTAAAACATGTTTTCATGTCGTCTCTAATGTTCCATGTCTTAATAATGTTGAATTCTGCCAAGGAGACCTCAAAGACAAATTTCCACTATGGTGGCCAATAATTAAATTCAATTAAATTCAAATCAAATGTATTTGTAGAGCACCATATCAAACAAAAGCAGGTCAGAGTGCTTTTCATAAAAACTAAAACTAAAATACTAAAAAAGGGGGGGAAGTGAATAATATTTTATTGTAAGCTGCAGCTAACCATAGCAACAGTATTTATTAGTGTTAAGCTGACTACAAACAAACTTTTGTTCATTGCTTCTGTATTTGCTCGTAATAATTGGAAATGGTATAAGCACCATGATATACTTTGAGATGTTCTGATGTAGAAGATAATGGATTGTATAATCACTTCTCTGCTTTGCATTCTTTCTCTCCTAATTTCATATATTTCAGGGCACACAGTTGTGTATTATTGCTTACATAACACTTTGTCATGTTCTGATAAAGATGCTTATATAATGTAAATAGAGTTGATGACAACTGACAGTTCTGACACTGTCCGAAGAAGTTAAGTCAGTCTTTCCTTCCAGCATTTGTTCCCAAATTCCTTTTTGTAAGCACGTGTGTGTGTGTGTGTGTGTGTGTGTGTGTGTCACATGGTCTCCAGTGTGTCTAGTGATCAGTGAGTCACACAGGAAGTCACACACACTCATGGTATGACTGTGGTAGACACACACATAAACGCACACACACACTGGATTGACTATCATCTTGGATCCCATATGGAGGATTACAAATATGTCTGAGCATGAGCGCACACATTCTGGACGCGCCACCTGTAACAGCTCAGTGTTGAGACACACTCACTTTGGCAAACACACAACACACACACTCCTCAGATCTTCTGAGTCACTGACAGAAATGTCTTCACTCTTTGTCAGGAGACAGATGAAGGGTGAAATAAGTGCGAAGTGTATGTGTCTCTATTAGAAAATCTGACAGATGTTGTCGTTTTAACCTCTTCCCCTCATCGAGCGATGTCCTCTGAACATTCACACAAACAGATACACACACAAACAGACACACACACACACACACACACACACACACACACACACCTCAGTGTTCTGTTGACTTTCATCATTGATTTTGCAGCAAAGCACAAGGTACAGTGTGTCTGTGTGTGTCTGTGTGTGTGTGTGTGTGTGTGTGTGTGTGTGTGTGTGTGTGTGTGTGTGTGTGTGTGTGCGTGTGTGTGTGGATACAGAACAGTGGCTTCAGGGAATAATAGGTCATAACAACTTAGTATACAAGGATTAAGAAAATAAATAACATTAACAAAGGTGTTTTTGGGCCTAAACCTAACTCAAACCTAACTCAAACTTAACAAACGTGTTATTTTTTAAATGGCAAAATTGTCCTGCTGATAGTGACGTCAGGTGTTAAAGCGTTTATACATTCTGGAGCGCACAAACCAATTAATCATTTTGTAGTAATTTGGAGGAAATTGCACTTGAAGTGATTTTCATTCAAGTTTCAT
Source organism: Cottoperca gobio (assembly GCF_900634415.1). Taxonomy (NCBI): domain Eukaryota; kingdom Metazoa; phylum Chordata; class Actinopteri; order Perciformes; family Bovichtidae; genus Cottoperca; species Cottoperca gobio. Next base: position 7,577,365 of record NC_041373.1, on the reverse strand, counting down.
GTGTGTATGTTTTGTGGTTTGTTGTGTCATATTCAGGTAAATAAATGTCCAATTAATTTCGTTATTTCTTCACATATATCTGACAGATTAGTTTCAGAGCACAGCTGTGATTGCAGCACATTGATTTTGGCTTCTGTGGTTCAAACTAAAGTGACCATTGGTTTTCTCTTCCAACATGTCGTGTTGTCACCAAAGATTGAAGGACGTCAGGTGTTCAAAAATGTTCCAACAAGTCAGTGTTTCCTTGCCTGTTTAAAAACAACACACAGTCCGACCACGGAGGGTCTGAGGCCAAGGTCGCTGAGCCTCTGCTGCCTCGTGCCAGAGACATTTTATACGTCACCGCAGTCCTTCTCATCAGCACTGTGCTTGTTATGTCATGCAGACACTATTTTTATAAGATAGAAACCAAGGCTTTTCGCTCACTGTTTGATGACTCACAAGAAGTGGGCTCTTTAGGCTGCCTTGGGCTGCCATTGTGTTTGCATAACTCTCTCTTTAAACGTGATCTCTGAATATGCAATGTTGTTTTGTTGTGCATTCTTGTGTTTGTGTGTCACCCTCTCCTCTTTGTTGCTTATCAATACATGTAGATTCAGTATGTGTTTTTTTGTGTGCATGCCTTTTATGCACCTGTGTGTGATGGAGAGGATGTCCTGCTGCGTGACTCCTGCCCTTTCCTGCCAGAGCCCCCCATCCTTCAGATGAATTGCCCCCCTCGGCGTGTCCTGACCTTTGGCTGTGTCGGAGGAGCTGCTCATTGCTCACTCAAATCTGAGGCTGACTGGCTAAGAGAAATAATGGGTGGCAGTCACACAGTCTTATTTGTAGATTTCATTAAGAGTTACGTAAGTTGTTGCTATGATTGCCGCCGTGGGAAGGCAGCAGTGAGTCTTGGAAAGTTTAGTTCAGCAGAATTTAACTTTGACGCTGATAATAAAGTGGCTGGAATATGAATAATCTTTAAGGATAATTCTAGCAGGGGTGGTAAGTAACTAAGTACATTTACTCAAGTACTATACTTACTATACACATGTGAGGTACTTTACTTGAGTATTTACATCTTAGAGGGAAATATTGTACTTTTTACTCCACTACATTAATCTGACTGCTTTAGTTACTAGTTACTTTACAAATTAAGATTTTATTTCACACAAAACATATGAAATAGGATGTTTTTTTATAATAAATTAAACTACCGGTACTAGACGATTTATAGGCCTATAAGTACAGCTGAAATGATTAGCTGACTAATTAAATAGTTGATTGACAGAACTATTTTGATGATTTCAGTCTTTTTCAGTCAGTTTCCAGCTTCTCAAATGTGAGAATCTTTAGTATATTTTCCTGATTATACTTTTACTTAAGTAACATTTTCAACCTGGATCTGAATACTTCCACCTCTGAATTCTGGTTTATTACAACTTGTGACTAATGTTCATAGTTTTGGCCATTGTTTCTACCTATTATGTAACATTATATTACTCACCAAGTTAACTGTTCAAATGTAACAACATGGGAACAATGCAAGAAAGAAATCAGACAATCAGGTTTTAAACAAACTCGAGGATTAATGAGGAGAGATTCATTTGAAGTGTTGATAATGAAGTGTTGAATGATCATACCCCTAGGACCATTACAAATCAGCACTCTATTTTCAAACTGATCCCTGGTGTGATTGTCATGAGATGATTGGCTTCCATTCACTTTGTTAGTGTCATTGAGGGTAAAACAACATTTCCTGTAAAACCCCGACGTTGCTCTACATCTGTTTGTTCACGCTTTTAGTTTACAGAAGAGGACAAACATGTCAGAAATCATTTTGTCTTCGCTAGAAACTCTGAAAGCTTCACAAATGCTGCAGTATAAAACAATTTCTACACTAATGGCTCAAAATATATGTTTTGAAGATTGAATTTCTTAAATGTCACTGTTGATGTCACTTCTGTAAAGGGTTTCCTCTGACAGGAGCAATATGCACAGTGTCATTCTTCCTGGCTGTCATGCATATAATCAGTCTGACGGTTTGATAATAACCTAATTATTGACTAGTGAGAGGGCTCCCTGTGGCCGTCTGTCCGTCAGAGATAGAAGAATGAGTAGGAAAAAGGCTGGCAGGAAGGAAAGTGTCTGACTCAGTCTTCAGGAGAGTCGATGGACGCTCACAGTCATCACCCAGTGTGTCCTTGTGACAGTAAGACGAGCAGCCAGTTATGTGGCGAGGAAAACGCTTCCCATGTGATGTTGGGGGAAACTCTTATTTCGCAAGATCAAACACACCTGCAAGCCTCGCTTTCATTGTCATTATCATCCCTGCCGTTATATATTATAGTATATCAGTAAAAGCATTTAACGCTATAGTTAAGATAGTAGATCTTAAAGTATGTGTGGATCTTTGTTTTGAATATACAGGGCTTCCAGTTTAATTTTGGGATCATCCTTGAACTGGTTTGACAGCATTTCCTGACTAACTAAACAGAAACTTGTCTTTTTTTGTCTAAAGAAATGTACTGTATGTGTCTGAAACTGTAAGCATAAACCCAAATATCTTGTTTTTGTATTAAATCCATACATTTGCATAGATTTTTGTTCATCATTGTTGCATTATGTCTGTGCATGGGTCGGGCTTGATATTGCACCTCAGCACCTTTTTTGGTATAGTTCCTTATTTAAAGGGGAACTACACCAATTTCACATATCATCATCATCATCATCATCATCATCATCATCATCATCATCAGTTTACTAGTCATGGGAAGTATCACTCAGCATGTGGGCTGCTGAGTGTCAGTGTACTGTGAGGTTTTCCTAATATCTGGTTACATAAGTCACATTATCCAAAACATTTGTATGATTTTATTGCCGTATATCACTTTCCTCTGTAGAGCTGTAACGATTAGGCTGCTAATTAGTCGACAGAAAAATAACTATAACTACGCCAACTATTTGGACAATCAATTAATTTTTCATGCAAAAAAAGAAAATGCTGATTTGAGCCGATTAAATTTAGAGATTTCCTGCTTTTCTCTTTTATATCATATTAAAATGAGTATTATTGGGTTGTGGACTGACAAAACAAGACATTTAAAGACATCCCTTTGGACTTTAAGAAACTAGGATGGACTTTTTTCACTATTTTCTGACTTTTTTAGACCAAATGATCAATTGAAAAGAATCGACTGCTTAATCAATAATGAAAACATTGTTAGTTGTAACTCTACTCCTTTGCTGTTGAAGTGGAACTAAACTGACCCTGATCTAATTCAATAAGTCTAAGTGAAATGTATGAACCGTGAAATATAAAATAACATTATACGCCAGCTTGCATTGCTGGCTAATCATCTGTTCACTGCTACACTGTGATCCCCTGGCCCTCCCAGCTGCACCCGACCCTTCTCGCTCCATTACAATGAACAGGAGAACAGATTGACTGCGACAAGCGTGCAGTACCTCACACCACAGTAAATCGATTGGTGGGGGACAGATATAGGTTGTCTTATTACTGGGAGCTGGGACATGTTGCCATTGGCTCACAACGGAAGGAAAAGGAGGAGAGGGAGGAAGAGAGGTGATTAATATGCCCATCTGCTCTCTGCTGACTCATATTCCTCAGTGTAACACTGTCGATACGTTCACAAATTCTGTTGTTCTTTCTGCACGTGTGATTTTCTTCTTCTGTGTCTCATATTTATTTAATTAGACGTTAATCTCTACTTGCATCAAACTGTTAGTGCAAATCAAAGTACTGTAAACCTACTTCTGTACAGAGAAAAAACAGTGCCCTCTTTTTTTATTGTCTCACAGCAGCAGAGCGACCTGCCCCAATTTCTGAGGTGCTGCACCGGAGCGTGTTCAAATATTTAGTTTAGTGCACCAGGCCAATTATTTCACAATGGATTAATAATCTGTTTGTCTGCTGCCTCGTCCATCACCCTCATTCACACACACACACGCAGCTGATGATGGCAGTACGACTGATGCGATTTGGCATTACTGGGGCACGATTCCTGCTGAATGCCCTAAAATGTGGCCTCCCCTGCACCCCCATCCCCACAGTCCCCACAGTCTCAGCATTTATCACTCCAGCGACCCCCCACCTCCCAGATCCGCTGTCGAGCCTCGCCCTTATGCAGTCACGCTAAGCATGTTCACTGTGTGTCGACTTCTCCAGCCATGATAGAAGCTTTTCTACCAAATTATTCTTACAGTCTAAAACTGTATTTTTTGTTGTACCTCAGTATAAGAAATATAAACATCTACAAGAACCATTTAGATTTTCATTAAACAAGATTACCCAAACTTCTTAAATTCATCAATGTTTAATGCTTTGTAAACAGAAGCAGTTGTACAGCAACCTTGCCTCAATAAAGTAGTATAAAACTAGCAAGATAATTACTTGAACGAGTACTCTTACAAATTAGTTTTGCCCTTCCATAAAGTTAGGGGGCTTGCAGGAGACAGTTATAAAAATGTAAACCCATTAAGATGAGGCCCAGATATTGCTGGATCCGCCAAAAGAACATCTTGTCCACGTACTTTTTGGCCGTGTAGAGTATATCATCATATGGAACCTTTTCTGTAAATTCAATGGAGCAGCTATTCATAGGTGAAATAACCAGATGAGGACAACTGTTTATGGCTAATCAAGTTACCTAAATATGTGGTCACACACAATATAAATCTGAAATATTACAGCAGGGCTACATGTACCTGATATATAAACATTTAGGGTAAAATCTGTGACAGTTGTGGACCTGACTTTGTGCATGGGCCTAGCCTAAACCATGACAATGATTAGTTGTCAACGATTAAATCAATCGGCAACTATTTAAAAAGAACGATTAATCATTGAGAGTTTTTAACGAAAAAAAGTCAAAATTCTATGATACCAGTTTCTTAAATATGAATATTCTCTGGTTTCTTTACGAGTTGTGGACAAAACAAGACATTTGAGATTGTCATCTTGGGCTTTGGGAAACACTGATCAACATTTTTACCCATTTTCTGAAATTTCTGAAATAACCAAACAAATACTCGAGAAAATAATCGTCAGATTTATCGACAATGAAAATAATCGTTAGTTGCAGCCCTAATGACTTTGTTGTTGTACAGTAATGTGTGTCATGTATTCGCAGGTCTGTTGGGCAGCGCCCGTTTCACCGGCTCTTCCCAGAACTACTCTACCCTCCTGCTGGAGGAGGAGGCCGGGCTGCTGTACGTGGGAGGCAGAGGAGCCCTGCACGCGCTCAACACTTTAAACATCTCCAACACTGCAAACCTCACGGTGAGTGCCACCGTTCATCACCACAAAGAAACAGCAAACCACCATTTCACAAGTTTTCTCCCATTTCTTAAGTGTTAAAGGAGGACAAACTAATAATAGCCTTAAACAGATTGAGCAAATCCCATTGTGGTCCTCCAATTTTATGGATATGGGATTAAATGCACCAGGCGTTTATTCAAGGGTTACTGAACACGCTGCCAGAAAATAAAGTGAGCGTTCCTTCTTTTTTCTCTCTTCCTGTTTATCACACATACACACTTGTTCTTCTTCATCTCCCCCTGTCTTTCCATATATCTTTCTATTTATCTATCTATGTTTCTCTCTGTTTATTGAGCTAACTGAGTCATCCTTATTATTTGCAGATTAATTGGGACGCTTCCCCTGAACAGAAGAAGCAGTGTCTAAACAAAGGCAGAGACAATCAGGTACACAGCTGTAGCTCAACTCTATTATTATTATTATTATTATTCAGCCACTTTTTCTTTTAATAAAACTATTTACTGAGTTGCAGAACATAAATAGAACGCACTGGCTTTGTGATGAGTGAATTGCTTCTGACAGCAACAAAGTGCATAAATCTTTCAATTGCTTCTTAACCCACTTATCCTGAAAAAGAAAAATCACACTTTCATTGAATATTTGCATAAAATAGCCCCTGTACATAAAGTGGGTTGACTGGCCTATGCTCTCTCCAGCTCTTGCTTATTGTGGAGCCAGAAATATCCTGTTTGTCTCTCTTCTCTGCAGACAGAGTGCTACAATCACATCCGCTTTCTGCAGCGATTCAATGAGACTCACCTATACGTCTGTGGAACAAACGCCTTCAGACCTCTTTGTGCTTATATCGTAAGAGCTTGTGTGGTTTCATTTCAGTACAATTATGACTAGACTTGAATTGAAATGATTAATTGTCTTTTTTTTCTCTCTGTAAGGATGCAGAGCGGTTCAACTTCTCCTCCGGATTTGAAGAGGGCAGAGAAAGGTGTCCATATGATCCAGCAAAGGGATACACTGGCCTCCTCGTAGGTGTGTCTCCCAAATGTGCATTTATTTGTATTACTTTTATATGTATATATTTATTTATATATATATATATATATATATATATATATATTTTTTTTTTAAGAAGTATAGAAATACAACAAAACATAGTAGAACAAACGGTTGGTCATCTACACATAAAATTGTTATACTAACTACATTTTTCCCTGTATTTTTATCAAGAATTTATCAACTTTTATATTTAGCGAAAATAGTCACTCTCCGCATACTTTGAATATTAGTCAAAATATCTATCCAGTCAGTCTTTGTTGGAGGTTTGGTTAGCTTTCTTGCTGGCTGCTAATATTATCTTTAATAGTCATCAATGAATGGGCTGCAAATGTGCATTTAATCGGTTCCATATACAGCATGTTAGTGTTATCAAAGTAGCATGCAGGTAAAGGAGGAAGCTTGCTGAAGAAACTGGACACCATTCTTGGCCCCCACTCAAACAAGAGCCTGTGGCCATGCATAGCTGCTCCGTGAGGCTGTACAAAATGCTAACGTCATCACGCTAAGAGTCTGTGAAGATTCTCAGTCATCCAGGTCATGGTATATCCAGAGGGGCTAAGTCAAGGGCAACTGAACATGCTTTAGATTCTAGGACAAAGGACAATTTTAACATTCTGATGTTTAGCAGATAGTGTTTACCATGTTCACCCTTTTAATTTAGCGTGTTAGCATGCTAATTATTGCTAATTAGCTCTAAAGTACAACTGAGGTTGATGGAAGTAGTTTTGTATGTACTTGCTCGTAAACTTAACGTATTAGACAGACGAAAGTTTTGAACTGATGATAGCGCTAGATAAAAAGAGATCATCAACACATTTTTTACATTGCATCTTGACACGACTGTCTGAATTTCTTTCTGTCTTTTCATCTATCTGTTAATCAGACGGTGAGATGTTCACGGCCTCTCAGTACGAGTTTCGCAGCTCTCCAGACGTGCGCAGAAACTTCCCCTTCCCCATGCTCAGGACAGAGGAGGCCCCCATTCGATGGCTGCTGGGTAAATACATCACATGACGAGACACGTCAAAGAAGGGAGCTAATCCTTGAAAAAACATTAAGTAATGAATAAGTGTGTGCAAAAACATTACAGACACTGGTGGTTTATATAATTCCACTTACAGTAAACTACTAAATGGACCAAACCTCATTGCCATTTTGCACATTTTTAGCTCATTGGATGTTTTGCTGTTACTACTGATGGATTTGGAGATTGAAAATCACATTTTCAAAAATGGCACTGCACTTCAGCTCTAACTGGCTTAGTTGTGGCAATTCAATCATACTTAAAAGCTCCATCTTTGGTTTCCAAGGAGACACTTCCTCAGCTGTTAATATGTCTGTGTTTGGACATGTGGATCTCAGTGCATGCATGTCTTGTTTGTGTGTGTACAGAGGCAGAATTTGTGGGCTCTGTGCTGCTGAAGGAGAGCATTAACAGCTCTATCGGTGACGACGACAAGATTTACTTCTTCTTCACGGAGAGAAGCCAGGAGCAGATTGCCTACCCGAGCCAGACCAAGGTGTCCAGGGTTGCCCGAGTCTGCAAGGTCAGAGAGAGCAACTAACCCAAAATATTATTAACCATAATCATATTAATGGTTTGAAAAGTGAATAAAAAAGACAAAACTCACAGACAGATTTATTGTGCCTGCAAGGTCGTGGAAAGAAAGGGTTGAAATGAGTGAAGAGAAAAGTTGCCAGTATTCAAAGGGCAAACATGGTGGGATTATTTAATGCTTTACGTCACTCATACAGAGTGAAGCAAAAGGATTTAAGGAGGCTTTCTGTTCTCGATTATTCTCTCTCCTCTTATGGTTATTTCAGTGCTGAATGAACTAGCAGTTGGGTGTCTCTAAGCTTGGTTGGTGGTTCTTTCTGTGCGACTGTTGCCAGGCAAACTACAAGTCCGCCAACCTCCACCTCCAATGGCAAACCCTCTCTCTCTCTCTCTCTCTCTCTCGCTTTATTGCCATCTCACCCTCTTCCACTCCTCCTCCTCTTTTTTCTCCTCTCACCTCATTTCACTTGCAATCAGCATCTCCAGTCTAAACGACATGCCCAGCAACTCCTCTCCTCCGCTTTTTCTTTCTCCCTGTCGTTTCTTTCAGCCATGTATAGTGTCGTAATTACCATCACAGTATGCTGTTGTGCTGAAATCACTGTTGCAGTCTAAGGGATCATAAACAGGTGTCTAAAAATGCTCTGAGCTGTTGAAACGATGTTCAGCAATAAGTTTAAACCCCTCCAGTACATCACCTTTGGTGAGAATGTGAAAGGGATTTGCATGGATGTATGAGAGCAATGTGAAAGCTACACATTGAGTAACCACTTAGGAATCAACTTTTAACATCCAATCAGAGTTAAATGGTCCAAACTAATCAATGCAAACTGTGGGCATGAAATGCCACCACACATTAAACCTGACAAAGAGAAAGCCAAAGGTTTTTCCAAAGATTTATTACTTAATTTCTTGGTTTGTTTTAGGTCTTTCTGGAGCTCTATCACCACAATTCATAGCCCCTTTTGATACATAATAATTCTGGCTTCATCAATCCTTAAAAGTGCATTTATTCAGACATGACAGGAGCTTTAGGGAAAAAGCAACAATGGGAGGAAGTGGTTTTGAAAAGTAATATCAAAGAGGAAGCTGTTCTCTCATAGGCTGCATAACTGAGTTTAAAACCTTTTAGCCGTTGAAACCTTAAAGGACTTCACCAACAAAATGACCATTTATATATCAATTACTCACTTTTCTTTAGATGTTTGCACATTATACTGTACATCTACTGCAAATATTTCCTCATGCTCACAAACACGCAGTGAAATAATCTCTGAACTTCTTGCACTTCTACAATCCTGTATACTCAAACAACTCACGATTCTCTTTGCATCCAAAATAAGTCATTTCTGGAAATAAGGTCTGGACACCACACCTCCTCTCTCTTCATCAGCTCTGTGGAGTTGTCAGAGCAGTGGAGAGTGTAATAACTCAGTTTGAACTAGGCCACAGCAGCACATGCAGATGTCGAGCTGGTCCCCAGCTCAGCCCCGTGGCAGCCAGACTCCACGTTGGTTGGAGGCAGATCTGCAGATAGTGAAGGCCCTGGCAGTAGCCTCTGGCCTGAAAACACTGAAGACTTGCCATTTTTGAGCTGCGTAATTATTTCTGTTTGTCACTTTCCCTGCCAGACTGCATCTACTCCCTTTGCAATCATGACCTATTTTCACAGAGAAGGGTGTAACTTACAGGGAAACAAGGTCTTTTCAGGAACTTTAAAAGCAGCTGCCACTCTGGCATCATTTAATATTATATCTACAGCTAAGAGAGAAAGGCTCCACCATTTCTTCTCTGAAATCTCTCTTTAGAAACCGACTTTATGTCTGGCTCAAACTGTTTCTATCATGTCGTCTTGGTTTAATTTCCCCACAGGCGTATCTTTACAGTGCTACGCTTTTTTTCTAGACTCTTATTTTCTTGGATTTACGTCATCACAGCCCGATGACCCGGACGGTGCTTTGATTGACATAGATTGTGATCTATCAGCGCATCCCTTTAGCTCTTTCCACAATAATAACATGGCATACATCTTTATAAGAAATGATGTTTCTTTTTTATGTTTATTATGTTCTGCTCTCAGTGGCATCCGTCCCTGCTTTGTCAACTAGAGGTTTTGTTTTGTGAGAAGAACGGACCCTAATGTAAGAGTAGATCTGTCTACTGCTCTTTGCCCCTCTTTGTCTTCCTCTTTTATCAAAAGCTGTTGTTATTATTGATGGAAGTTCTTAATGCGGGCATTTTTGTTTTCCATACTTATGTCGATTCAAACTGTTTTTGTGTGGGATGGCAAGGCAGGCAGAGAGTTTTGATGAACGACGGACGTCTGCGAAAGACATAAACGAAGAAAGATGAGGCACTATAATTCCAACAAACAAAGAGAAAAGTAGTCTCTGTCTCTTTTCTCCCCTCTCTCCTAAATGAGGTGTGCTAAATTACTCTTTTAGGGAGAGATTTCTTGCAGCTTCGCCTCCCAGTGCTACCGAAATGCAATTAGAGCAAATGTGCTAAAGTAGGCACTAACATTCAGCTCCAGTTTCATAAGACTCTCCTCACTTCCTCCTCCCTTCTTTATATAGTTATGTGTACATTAGGATTTGATTCCTATCTTCTTTGTAGATGATTATATCTTTGTTTCACTGTTATTGCAATCAAAGGTTAGTGGCCGTTGATGTGTATATGAGTATGACAGTAAATGTGTGTAATTTGAAAGTGAATATGCCAGAATATATCAGCTCAAGTGACTTTATTTATTCATCCATCCATTGTCTCCTTTGTTTGCAGAATGACTGGGGAGGCCAGAGGACCCTACAGAGGAAGTGGACCTCCTTCCTAAAGGCCAGAATGGTGTGTTCAGTCCCAGAATATGAGCTGCACCTCAACGTCCTGCGCAGTGTGTTTGTTCTGCAGGGTCGAAACGCTCAAAGCAGCATTTTCTATGGCGTCTTTGGCCTGGAATGGTAAGAGATAACATCAAACCCTTTAAGTATTTTAAGGTTGGAAAAAACTCTGACAGCATCATTACCTCTGCCAAGGAGGTTTCGGTTGGTTTGTTTGTCTGTCTGTCAGCAGGATTACGGAAAAACTACTTGCCCGATTTTCATCAAACATCAAAAATGCATTCAGGGGTGTAGCATGGGCCAAGGAAGAACACATGACTTTTTGGAGCAGATCCAAATCACGGCACGGATACACAAATGATGTTTCACTTTCGTTAACATTGCGAGATAGGGCATTTGTGCTGCATTCATGAGGTCCCGGCTGGGAAAAATGTACATAAACACCCCCTCAAGTCAGAACAACAAATTAGAAACAGCTATCAAGGTTTTATTTAAACGCTTTGAGCAATAACATAAAACACATCTTCTTTTTAGTGTCCATGTTGTTTCCACTTTACAACTTAAAGCTCCTGAACACACCAAAGTCGGAAGAACTACTTCCCAACTGGCCAAATGGGACCATCCGAGCAGCATGTGAATGCAGCATTTGCCTTGGCGGAGGTCTCTGTGGGCCGTTCTAGTTTATATATTCTGTATCAGCATTATTTTATACACACATCCTCAAAATTCAACCGGGCAAATTTGTTATCTTTGGAAACTTTGGGATCATCACTAGAATGTTTAAAATGGTCCAGCAAATTGTAGACTGATCGCAGGGGGAAATTGAGAGGACATCAAAATAAAGAGGACATTTTTGGAAATGACTCTTAAACAATTGTGTTTAGTTCTCTTTTCTTATTGGTAATAAGGACTAACCTACTTTTCCTATATCTCACAATAATGAGAATGGCATTCACCTCGTGTAGTGAAATGCAAGGAACAATTATAAACTGTATCAACTTGTATTAAAGTGGAATTTGCAGCATGTGAGTACAGAATATCTCCATAGTCAAACACAAACATGATGATTGCTTGCAAAGTGCTTTTCCTTTCCGCAGAAGAGCGAAGAGGCTTCACTCTGCACACTTATATATATATATATATATATATATATATATATATATATATAGATATATAGATAGATAGATACTTTATTCATCCCGAGGGAAATGTAGGCATCCAGTAGCTTAAAAGACATTATACATTATACATTTATTAACATTACACACCCCCCTTCCCCTCCCTCCATTAAAAAGTAAGTACAAATAAAATTTTAAATAAGCTGAACACTCTCCTCTGCCGGGTGAATGTGCTGTGCAGAGGGTGGTGGGCGTTGTCCAGGATGGATGACAGTTTATCAAGGGTCCTTCTCTCTGCTACTGTCACCAGGGAGTCCAGCTCTGTGCCCACTACAGAGCCAGCCCTCCTCACCAGTCTGTCCAGCCGCCCAGCGTCCCTCTTCTTGCTGCTTCCTCCCCAACACACCACAGCATAGAAGAGAGCGCTGGCCACCACAGACTGGTAGAACGTCAACTGTAGTTTTTTGCAGATTTTGAAGGACCCCAGCCTTCTCAGGCAGTACAGACGACTCTGCCCTTTCTTATGAAGAGGGTCCATATTTGTCGTCCAGTCCAGCTTGTCGTCCAGCTGCAGGCCCAGATATGTGTAGGACCGGACCACCTCCACGTCGACTCCCTCGATGGACACAGTTTGCAGGTGTGGCCTGTGTTCAACTGCAGATGGTTCGACTTGGACCACCTCACAAAGTCCTCCACCAGGCTCCTGTACTCCCCCTCTTGTCCATTCCTGACACAGCCGACGATCACAGTGTCATCTGAGTATTTCTGCATGTAGCAGAGCTCAGAGTTGTGCTGGAAGTCAGAGGTGTAGAGGGTGAACAAGACAGGGGAGAGTACCGTCCCCTGTGGCGCTCCAGTGCTGCTGACCACAGTGTCGGACGTTCAGCCGTTCAGCCTGACGTAATGTGGTCTCTCTGTGAGGTAGTCCATGATCCATCTCCTCAGATGTGAGTCCACCCTCATCTATGTTAGCTTATCTCTCAGGAGTGGGGGCTGGATGGTGTTAAAGGCGCTGGAGAAATCAAAGAACATCATTGTCACCGCGCCACTCCCCTTGTCCAGATGAGAGTAAGCCCTGTGTAGCAGATAGAGGATGGAGTCATCCACGCCCACCTTCTCCTGGTATGCGAACTGCAGAGGATCTTGTGCATGGTGGACCTGGGGTCTGAGGTGATGGAGCAACAGCCGCTCCATGGTCTTCATCATGTGTGAAGTCAGTGCAACCGGCCGGAAGTCATCTGGCTCCCTAGGGTGTTTCTTTTTGGGGACAGGGATGAAACATGAAGTCTTCCAGAGAACTGGGACCCTCCCCAGCCACAAGCTCAGGTTGAACATACACTGAAGGGGCTCCCCGAGTTCAGCAGAACAGGCCAACTTATCCAGTGAAATCCTTATGAAGTGAAGTTTGAAAGTCAAACTCAGTTGGGAAATTTGGTTTTACTGGACAAGGTGCAATTTATCCGTACCAAAGGAAAGATGCACTACATGTACTGTATTTACTACATGGACAAACACATGTGGACACCTGACTTTACATTCATCTCATTCCACAACCATGGGCATTAGTCTACTGCTATAACAGCCTCCACTCTTCTATGGATTTAAGAAACCAAAGTCTGAATTTAACCGAAAACATTTCTGTCTTAAATTTCACAATAAATGTCATCACTAACAACAAGACAATGACAGACATTAACCCGCCAAACATTTTAGCAGAGATGTGGTTTTAATCCCTCTTTTCAGAGACCACCATGATATAAAATAATTCAACAATATCTTTAACATCTATGATTACATTACAAATGTGCGTTAGTTTGAGATGAATACAGATCAGTTTCATTTAGAGGTTGAATAAAGTAAATGAGTTTAGTACTGAAACGATCATTGAACAAATCCATTGTATATGAATATGTTGGAGTTTCAAACAAAACAAGTCCTTTGCAGACGTCACCTTGAGCTGTGGGAACTTGTGAAGGATATTTTTCTCCATTTTCGGACTAAATAATTAATCGTACAAATAATCAGCATATTAACTGATAACGAGCACCATCATATATTCAAACCCTTAGTGAGTTGTTATCAAAACAGAAGCAGGCAAGCTGCAGTCAGAGCTGACGTGACAGCGTCAGAGGTCGATGTCTGCTTGTGGAATATCTGGCAGTGATGTGAGTGTGTGTTTATGCTGATATGCAGAGTCATTCAGCATAAAACTGTCCCAGAGGTGTTTAGATTCAGATGGAAAGGATAGCTTTGCAATGTTCTCATTCCCTTCCTTTCTTTCTTTCTTTCTTTCTTTCTTTCAGGGCTTTAACTAACAATTACTTTTATTATCCATTAATCTGCTGATTTGTTTTCTTGATTAAACCTATTAATCGTTTGGTCTATAAAATGTCAAAAAATAGTGAAACATGTCCAACCCAGTTTCTTTGAAAGGTGAAGTCTTGTCTTGTTTTGATATCTAGTTTAATATGATACAATACAGAGAAAAGCAAATCTCCATAGAGGCATTTTCTGCCATTTTTGCGTGGACTTAGCGATAAATCAACTGTCAACATAGTTTCCGAATATGTTTTCCTAACCGATGATCAAACTACTCGTTGCCGCTCTACTTTGTTTTTTCTTTGTTTTTCTCTTTCTTTGTCTTTCCACATTCTTACGTTTTCTTAAAAAGAAAAGAACCCACACCTGTGTGAGTAGAAGTCGTCACTATGCGTTAGACTCTGGCGTGCAGCAGTGAGTAAGCCCTGAGCTATTACCACACACCAGTTTTAAAGACAGATTCAGGTTTCACTTCGATCTCGTTTTTCTCACTTGAATGCTTTTGAAGGCTGAGGTGGGCACACACAATGGATTTAAGAATGTGACACACATATTCCCCCCCTTACTAATCTCACCTGTAGGGTTTAAGATTAAGGGTCACCTGGTTCTCAACAGTCATTGTGTTGTTGGACGAACCTTTTCTTTCACCAAAACCACAAAGGGGGCTGCTTTATTCATGACTCACAGGGAGTGGGTTTTTCAGTGCTGTTGAAAAGTCTGCAAAACAAATATTTCCTTCTGGAGTGGATGACGGGAGCAGCTACTCGAGATAAAGAGGGAAATTACACACCTGTCAGTGACCACACTCCCACATGTCCATTCAAGACAAATTGATCAAATCCAAGAGGAAAATGTGAGCTTGAAAAACAAAACTTCAACACCTTAACACCCCCAGTTTTCACAGAATAGAGACGAGCAGTCCATATTCACCTTACGATCTGTCAGGTGTTTGAAATTTGTTCCGGGTGGCAGTTGCTCCCCAGATAATAACCTCTCAGTGTGTATCCAACATTTAATCATTCATTCTGACTGTGTCCTCTGGATGTGTCTCTCAGGAAGAATATCAAAGCATCTGCTATCTGCCAGTACGCCTTCTCAGATGTGCAAAAGGCTTTCGAGGGGCCGTACATGGAGGTGCAGGACTCAAAGTGGAGGGAGTACACGGGCAAAGTTCCAGAGCCAAGACCAGGATCTGTAAGTTTCATTTATTTAAACCACTCGTTCTACCCTCATTAGAGCTTTTAATGTGTGATCATTTCCCTGTCTCTGATCTCTCCACAGTGTATATCAGACGTGCACAGGTCGCAGGGCATCAACTCATCAAGAGACCTGCCAGACAATGTCCTCACTTTCGCCAGAAGGCACCCCCTCATGGCCAGCCAGGTGCACCCAATAGGGGTGCGCCCACTCTTGTTCAAGAGGAGTGTCAACTACGTCAAGATAGTCGTGCACAAGGAGCCGGCGCTGGATGGGAACATCTATACTGTTCTGTTTTTAGGAACTGGTGAGTATTTACTACTGAACAGTCAACAAATCCAAAAGACCAACACCAACAAGGAATGGATGGGCTTTGGGCTGAATATTTTTTTATAGTATTGTAATTTTTTCAATTGGACAAAAAGGAAATTAATTAATTAAATAACATGAGAGACAATTAAATTAATAGGATTCCTGTTGCGGTCAGAGTTGGATCCGATCCAAGAGCAGACGGACAAACAGGAAGTTGAGGGAAGGAAAGTTTTATTGTCCACAAAAACACAGGATGAGCGTGTGAATGGCGTGGCAGCGTGTAGCTGGGGAAATGGTGAGACCAGAGCTTAGCAGGGCTGGCAGGTGAGGCTGCGAGCGTGATAAACTGGAGATGGTGTGAAATTAGGAAAGCGATCAGGCAGACAGGTCAGAAGGCGGGTGAGACATGATCCTGGAGACACATGTTAGTGACAAAATCTTTCACAGGAGAAAACTCAGAAGCTACTATACTGAGAGCACCCGCGTACCACTTGGTTGAAACTACAATCTGACGATGAGTGATTGGAGAACCGGAGTAATTATACTGTTGCTGATGAGCAGATGGGAAACAGCTGAGCAGGCAGGCCAGGTGTGTCTGGAAGTAATCAGGAGGCTGCCTGTGGGGAAGGTCACGCCCACGTCACACCCAGACAAACAGGGAAACACTGGACACACAGGGAAAAGGGAAATTAAGGAAAACACTAGGAGTTAGAAACACAGGCATACATCTAAAAACTGAAATATATACATGACAGGTAGAGCGTATTTAATGTTTTATATAGTCCCAGTCTTTACTAGAGCAGATTTTTCCCCATTTCATGTTGTGTTGTGCTACTTTGTAATTGTTTGTAGCAATTATTATTGTCTTTGCAATGTATTCTTTTAGGAAACTTAGGTTCATATTAGTTCTTTATTGAGCTTTGGATATAAATATTTAACTCAACAAAATCATTATATTTATTTTCTGGTGACAATCTTCATTTAGAATCCCCAACATAATGATTGTTTAATGCTAAACATGTTAAATGGTTTTTCGTAGTAATTATCTTTTAGGATAACTGAAAGATTCTGGAGTAGGAATCAATTGTTGGTTTAGTTTTTGTCATGTCATGGGATTCATTGACAATAAGAAAACTATAGATTAACACCATCCTTACAGAAAAAGGTCGTATCTTCTGTTACAGATGACGGGTGGCTGCACAGAGCTGTAGACATCGATGGAGAAATGCACATCATAGAAGAGTTGCAGCTGTTTGATAAACCCCAGCCCATAGAGAGCATGGTCATATCCTCTGCTCTGGTATGTATTCATGCATGTAGATATGTTAACAGCCTATTCATGCTAAAGTGATGCAAATGAAAACCTATGATAGCTCATGGTCTGGCTAATCAATTAACTACATATAATTGAAATGTAAAGATGCTGTAGACAGAGGACTTTTATTTATTAATTGGATTCTCCTAAAGAATATTTTAATTATTTTTTACAAACTACTTATACATGTTAGCTTTTGGGTGTGATGCTAAGCTGCAGCAACCAGGCAATGCAAATATTTATCAGTAATTGATTTAATAATCAACAAATACACTTCTTATATCACAATTCATTACAATTCTTGTTTTGCATATTGTAGTTTTAGAGTTTAAAATTCAAGGGAAAAGAAACAAATAAAAACAGATTCATCTTTTTTTTTTGCAGCGGAGTATTTACGTCGGCTCCCACTCTGGAGTCGTGCAGGTACCGATGTCCGCCTGTCAGAGGTACACTTCCTGTTACGACTGCGTATTCGCCAGAGATCCGTTCTGTGGCTGGGACGGGAGGGCGTGTGTGGAAATATCTTCACATGCACAGAGGTGAGGGAACACACACCTGTACACTAACTAATGCACATTTGCTTTTTCCCCCTCAGTCAGTTCGCTTGTCTGCATTTACAGGGTGACGCCACTCTAGATCAAAGAAAAGTGTAGAAAGAACATTAACAACACTGATCGCATAGTGTTTACAGAAAAAAAAAGCAGAGATTAGGCAGAAAAAGATCCAGACTCTTGCTGAGACAGATACATTTGCATTGCTTCATCATAGATCCTGAGTCTTAGGTCTCCCTAAAGCTCCTCTGCAGTTCCACCTGTTTATTCTGCGTTCATTTCCTCCATTTCTTCTCTATCTGCTGCTGAATGTATTTAGATGACAGCCATAGTTTTAAGTTTCTGTAAAATGTTCTCAAATGTTGCCAGCAGTGAATAAGTGCCGACTCATCTTTATGATTAATATAACAGTGACATAATATGGTGATCTGTTGTGACATGATGATTAAAAACATCATTATAGTTAGTGAAATGAGTAATAAACCTACAAACAGAGATTACTTATTTTGACACTGTGTACATTTTTGCATTACATGACCTTTATTTCTTTCTTCTGGGCCCGACAGCATTACCGGAGTCTAATTAATTATTTATGGAGCTAATTTTCCCTTCCAACATAATTTCTATGAAAGCAGGTATAAGACAATGAAGTCAACGTAGATTTCTCCCATCAGCTCTGTTCAGCTCAGCAGGAGCTTCTTCTGCAGTTTAGAATTATTACCCCCCAAAAACACACTTGTATTTGAAACATTTTATTCTCTCACATTTTAAATTATTATGTGTTACTCAGAATCTAAAACAGAAAAGCAAGATTTATTACACATTATTTTTTCATTTTGGTAACACTACAGGTAACTACTCAGCCTTTATAAGCAGTATACCAATGATTAATAACACACATTATAATGAAGTAGCAGCTATAAGGACATTAATGTACGGTATTTGTCAACAATTTGTTATTTGTTATATTATTACAACTGTGTTTTACTTTCATTATGTGTTTATTATAATAGAAGCATTTTAAGCATTTTTATTTAATGGTGCCTTTTAAAGCACTCAAGGACACTTTCCAGGCACAGTTTAAAGAGCAGCACAAAACAGTAATGTATAATAATAAGTTAATACAATAACTAGATACAAATAAACCGTTAGAGTCAGATGAAAGTAGATTTAGTTCTTCTCAGTTTGAGAAGGTTGTGATTACAGGAGGAGTTATAGTTGCTGAGAAATACATTAGTAAACGCTTGTATCTGCTTACAACTACATTATGCTGTTTTGTAAACCCTTTATTATATGTATACACTGTAATATACATGCTAAATAGTGGTACTTAAAATAAAGTTTGACCATAATTTCCTGGAGACGTCAATGTAACTTTGCACTAATAGAGACAGTGTTCAATTAGTACACGTTCAATTAATTAATTTTGTCTACAGGAAAATATAAAATTTCACATATTTGATGATTAAAGTTTTCAATTATCAATTTATTATTTATTATTATTACTATTTAACAATGCATAACTATAACAATGCATCATATATTACAGGTTTATCACATTTGATCTGTAACATTTTGTAAAGAAACTATTAACTTAAGATACTAAATAGAAATAGTAAAAAGTAGAATATTTCCTAGAATTGTAGTGGAGTAGAAATATAAAGTGTTATACAATGGAAATACTTAAGTACCTCAAATTTGTACTTAAGTGCAGTACTCGAGTAAACGTATGTTCATTTCCACGACAATACAAGATGAATCCTGGCAAATGAAATCCAGTGGTATAAATATCATTAACCTAAAATAAAAAGGTTTTAGTTGTGTTTGGATTCAGCTGGACAGGTATATATTCCCCTTCCAAACAAAACACACACACACACACACACACACACACACACACACACACACACACACATACACACACACACACAACAATACGTACATTACTCTGTGCCTCTCTTCACTCACGCTGCATGAGTGGGTAGCAGTCATCTTAATCTCCATTACAGCAGCAGACACATCAGCCTCTCCTGTGGATTTGTTTGGGGGGGATTATTCACGTTCGGAGAAAGCTGGAAAAGAACTGAATGTTAATGGCAGAGATCTTACACTTACCTGCTTAATACTGCACAATGTCCAATATTTGTATTCATGGAGGTTGTTGGAATACAAAGATGTGGATAGAGGGGGATTTTTCTTCACTACTACCTGAACTGGGTAAAACACATGAACACTGGGTAAAACACATTTATGTATACATGCTGCTCACTCTGCCTGTAACCTTCTGCAGTTAGATCTAAAATTGGTTGTGAATTGCTGCAGAAACGAGGTGTTCTGTGTATTTTAGAATCTTGATTGTTGTGTTAGCCTCATTAAGTTGTTGTTTTGGATGCGTGTTATTTTTGTTAAGAGTGCCATGTACAGTAGGTTTTTTCAGGATGAAACCTTGATAGTAGAAATGTCACTTATGATTTTATTATCACATTTCAGCATTGTGTGTTTACTCTCTTATGTTTTTTGTGTGTAACTCATTGTTATTGTTGCCTATGAAAAGAGATCATAATGAGGCTTTCCTGGTTAAATAAAGATTTTATACAAATTGTTCAAAACTTGAACTAAATTTGAAATCCATTTATTTCAGGTCAAACCTAACCCAGGATATTTTGAAGGGTATCAGGGGCTGCAAGGAGAATTCAGGAAATGGTAACAACACACACACACACACACACACACACACACACACACACACACACGCGCATTACTTTTTTGATTTTATTACTTAATTTTACCTCACATCCCCTTGATTAGTATGCCTGACTCTGAGATTATGAGGTGAAACACTTATTTTCTCTGCCTAAAAACTAAAGCATTTAACAGCTATTAAGGGATTTCATTAGGTGTACCCTCCTTACTCATCCCCCCAGGTCCCAGCGTACACATTTTAATCAGTTCCTCTTTTGCTGGAGGTTGTGCTGGCTGCATTGCAGGGCTCACCACATTTAAAGAGGCTTACGAAATATGATGGATAGAGATGGTGAAAGGTTGAGTCGTGCAGGTTGCTTACGAGCACGTAACCTTTGTGACCCGACATCTCCTTCATTATTCATCTCTCCGTCCTGCTGCACTTTTGTCATGTCGTCTCACATTCTCCACCCCTTTATCTTGCTCTCTCCACCTTATCATCACTTTGCAGCTCCATCTTTAAGTGTCTTTTCTTCTCTTTCTGTCACTCAGTGGTCCATCGGAGGCGTTCTGTGATGTCGGGTGACGACGTGCTACTGCAGTGCGAACTGCACTCCAACCTGGCAACTCCACGCTGGACGCTAAACGGCAAAGAACTCCAGGGATACGGCCTCAATTCAGGCTACCGCATCGGCACAGATGGCCTCCTCATAATCGGCGCTCGCTCCCAGCAGAGCGGCTCTTATCGCTGCTTTGCCGTGGAGAACTCCGTCTCAGTCCTGGTTTATCTTTACACAGTCAGGGTGCACACGGATACGTACTACCCCGTGGAGCCCTCAGCCACGACTAACCCCACTACAGTTTCCAGCCCGACTGTTTTCTCTACCAGCAGCCCCACGGAGCAGCCTCTGCCCTCTCCTCCTGCCCCGCTGCCTCCGGGAGCTGAGTTCCAGATCTACAGACACATGGAGGCCGTGTACATTTCCTTGGTGGCGGTTCTCGGAGGGCTTTGCTTGGTGTTGACTGTGGTGTTGCTTTATGTGAGCTTCTGCACCAGACGGGCCTCTCGGAACCGAAAGTTCTCCCAGCAGGAGCTGCAGGTCTTGGGGGCCTCTGAGAGAAAGAGAAGCTCCCATCTGGAACTTAAAACCATCTCCAGCCACTGCAACGGCCGCCAGGGTCGTCGCTCCATCTCGGTGCCAGCCTTCGGGGACATCGGTGATGGCTTCCTGCAGATAGTTCCAGGGGAGGGCCAGTTCTCTCCATGTAAAACGCCTCCCCCAGCGCCTCCTCTTCCTATGCCACCGCCGCTGCCCAACATGGACTACGCCAACGGGCTGTCGTCCACTCTGCCCAGCGTGCTGCGGAAGATGAATGGGAACAGCTACGTGCTGCTGAGGCAGGCCGACCACGATGGCATGTCACCACTCTACCACTCCTTCACAGAGGAGCTCAACAGGATCCTGGAGCAGAGGAAACACACGCAGCTGGACCTAGAGCCTGATGAGAGCTCCATCTAGGACACCGCCCTCAGTCTTTGTCGCACAGTTATTTATTTTGACCCCAACGGTGACCCGTAGTGGTGGGGAGAACTGACCCTATCAAATGCTGCTGTTATTTACCCAGTGTCAGAGTACCTCACCTGATCTGAAATGTGCAGCCTCCCTTGTCTCCCATGACAAATGGCCCATGATTTCACTTCAACAATGGACTACACTAACCAGAGATTAATATTCAAAAAGTGGAGCTGTGAAGATTTTGGTCATAGACTGCGCTGTTACAAAGTACCATGAGAAGGCAGCTTAATGCTTCCTCGGTGGAGACTCTCCAGAGGCTTGAGAATTGTGGACAGATGACACAAAAACACAAAACCGCAAAAGGTGCAAACTGGGACACAAAAATAAATCAGGCCAGGAGGGAGCCACGTATTTATGAGACTGTGGAAGTGTTCAGGAAGTTTTTAGTGCCATGTAATATTAGTCTTCTATGGAGCTTAAAGTGATACTCCACCCAAAATCATTTGGCTACTGTGGGAAACTACCTTTCACCTAACGTGCCCGCAACCTGAGAGCCTTTCCCTGCGTGTTGCAAGTCTGACATGAGGATGTTCCTGGTCCCTGGTCTGGGGGAGAACAGGTTTGACTCACCTGTAGACCCAGGAGTGGACTCTGTATCACCAAAGCCACTCATAGTATTTTTATGAGGCTGATGGTGATAGTAGCTGTTCCAGCTGGTAGGCCTCCCCTTTTTTGGGCAGCTATTGGCAGGTCAGCGTGTTTTTATGGGCCAAAAATGCATCATATCGGGTTAAATCGGCTGACCTTCACGTGTGTCGCATCTCCGTGTGACGTCGGAGCAAGTACACTAATCTACTAAGAACTACGAAAAGACTTATCATAACAGTCAACTTCAAAACATCCAACAAGTATATGATTGTTACAAGAAGAAGTTTCATATTTTGAAACACTTTTTTTAACAGGGAAAACTTTTCCAAAAAGGAATCCATTGTAAGACTGCAACTCAACATGTTTTTATGATCAATTAATCTGGAAATGATTTCTTTCAATACATTTTTTTGTCTAGAAATGTCAGAACATAGAGACCAGTGTGGTGCCCAGTAAGTGTTTTGACATTTATTTCATTTAATGAACTGAAATTTGTCATGAATTCAATCTGACTACGAGCTCTCTATAAAGGAGCCACATTTGAAGCCCACAGGGGGAGCCTGATTGAGACTCAAAAGATAGATTTTATGTGTAGTATTACTTTAAAAAGCTGTTACAGTACACGAGAGCTCAGGTGATAAGACAAAACATCGTCATTTCAAATTATATAAATCCAATCTTTCTTCATTTTCTTCTGCCCTCATGTAGATTGCTGCAGCTGTGAGTAGCTTTTTCTTGTGCCAATGGTGACACCTGTAGCAAACCTTCTGTTTTCAGCATCTGTGTGAGAAAAGAGACACGCCTTGAGTATTCTGTTAAAGACCATGAAAGGTGCAGTAAGTTTGTGATAAGATTGATTGAAATGACTGTAGACCACAGACTGGCCTCAGGGCCCTGAAGGCTGAGAGGAAACCACAGCATACACTGAAAACAAACGGAGGAGATGCTGTAAAAATGCTTATTTGCTGTTTAATATTTATACAGCTACGACATACTTTGTCTTCGTCAGACTGAAACCTGTCTTTAGATGATCATTCCGTACACCTTGATGTTGCTTTCTCCTGAGACATCAAGAGTTTCATGCCAACTATTTCAAAGACGGATGAAAACACTGGGTTCTTTCAAAAATGATGTCCCCAAAAGATAAAATGGTCTTCATCAACTTTTGCTCTGAAAAAGCTGCAGGTGGCTATTTGTCGAATCAGAGAAGAGAAGACCTTCACACATGCAGCCCACAAAGGCATCCTCAGTGTTTACCTGACATCAGAGCAAGGCCAAAACAACAAGAACCGCAGAGCGTACAGTATTTCCTAGACAAGGTGAACATGATTAAATAGTACGTATAACTTAGAGGGACTGAAATGAATCTCTGAGCAGTTTGTAAACGTGTCACGGCCAGTGGTGAATAAAGATCTGTCTTTTCCAGCAAAGTGTTGAATCAGCTCTTGTAGCGGGGGCTCAGCAGCGGCCCTGTACGGTGACTCTCAGCGTGCATCTATCAGAGCGTGGCTGACAGTAACAGCGGTGCTTGGCTCGCCTCCACGAGGAAAGGACGAAGGCTTCTTGTCTGTTTGCATAGACCGCTGTCGTCTCTGCAGGTAGAGGCAGACAGAAAACATTTGACCTGAGTTAGACGTGCAGGAAACAGGTGATGATACAAGGCGGCAGCAGCTATTTCGCACTTGCAGGTTTGCAGGTCGTCCTCTTGTCTGCCTTGTAAGCCACTTTATTCTGAGAATATGGTCCAGGAAATGCTCTCTATGCAGACTGATAAATGTCCTGGTCCGGATGGAGGATATTCTGTCTGACCTCAGTATGATTCAAACAAAGCGCTTGCTTTGCTGCGCTCGTTTTTCAATATTTGCACAACAAATGTTTCCCCTATTTGTGTGTACAGCTGAATGCAACACTATGCTACGATTCATAGCGTCTTGTCCCTCTCTATGGCAGCAGGAATTTTTTCATTCACCTTTAGACATGGACGACATATGCCCTGGTTCTTTTTAAGCATACTGAAACTTTAACCCCACTTTTTGCCGATTATGTTTACTGATTCTTTTAAATCTGGCTATCTTTCTGTGACCTTATACCAAGCCTCAGTGTCAATATATATATATATACAGGCTTGTCTCTTTACTAAGCACAGACTATAGATTGTCAGCCAAAGTGTTAGCACTTCGATTAGAGTCTGTTCTTTCATACATTATTTAAAAACATCAGACAGAATTAATACAAAATAGACCTTTAGAATCTTTTTTACTGTATGTTACACCACTCGACTGCCAGAAATAATTTAATTTCATTAGATGCCTAAAAAAAGCTTTAGATTGGGTGGAGCGGGTTTACTTTTAATTTATTTTAATTTTTGTTGCTTAATCTTTTTTTTACTTCGCTAAAATTGCGGCAATAAACAATATATATGGGCATCATTTGGGGTGGAGCTGAACATAAACTTCTTTATATGCAGTTGACCTGCTTTTATACATTTAAGATCCCACTAAGCAAGTAGCCCATGTATTGGACACAGTTTCACATCCGTGGCTATAAATTGAATTTGGTAAAGAATGAACTTCTGTCAGTTCATCACACTGCCCAAAATGTCCCTGAGGTAACGTATTTCGGTGTGTTTTTCTCTGAAAAAAGCACCCTGCGATTTGACCTCACCTGTGTGTCCTGCCCAGCCATGCAGAGAACAGATGACGATACAAATGGACGTGTTGGCAGAAGTTACTTTTCACTTTGCACGTTTTCAACTTTCTTCTTGTCAGCCTTTTTAGCCCTTTCACTTGTTTTCATCCTCATTTTCATTCCTCCCCTCTCTCCCTCTCTGCTGCCTCTTTCCCATCTCATCACCTCTACATGACAGTATCATCTATTACTCTCTCTGCTCACATTCACACTCTCTCAAGGACCCTGCTGAGTTTACAAATGGCCATGATGGCTCCTAATCAATTAGAACCAGTTTTAAAAGAGCCCTAGAGTTTTTGTGTGAAACAAGCAGATTTTCCGCATTAGTTTAACATGCTAACTAGCTGATATCATTTGTGAGATAGTTTTCATTGCACGCATTTCACATAAGAATCAGACAGCCTAAATATGAATCAGTTTCCTTAATATAATGTCCTAATAGTGCTCAGAGAGATTGACCAGGATCAAGAAGGTTTTCTGATCCTAATTTATGTTTGATTCACATTTCATTTTATTTAAAATCAAAGTTGTAATGAAATGTGCTTGTTGGGTTACATTTTATTGCAAGTTTAACTTTTGTAAAATGTTAGCTGTTTCTACTGAGTTCAACATGTTACTATACTGTACTAAAACATGTGTTATATAAAAGCTTCCATAATCAAGTTCCCTCATCATCAAGTGGACAATCCTTCACACGTTTAAAGCTTCTGCTGAATCTGCGACCTTTGCTGCTGCTTCATTCCCACTTAAGGACA
The DNA here is from genome assembly GCF_900634415.1 of Cottoperca gobio. Lineage (NCBI taxonomy): Eukaryota > Metazoa > Chordata > Actinopteri > Perciformes > Bovichtidae > Cottoperca > Cottoperca gobio. The sequence goes on along the minus strand of NC_041373.1, from coordinate 7,551,531 downwards.
ATCTGTTTACAAAAGACACTGGCTCTGCCCTGAATAATAAATGGAATTTAAAAATAGTTAAAATATTGGCTACCAATTTTACTTTCACCTTGTTTCTGTACACAAATGATGCAAGAACATCCCGCTGCGTCAATATGCAAGATACAGTATATTTGATGTAGATTATTTCTATCGGTGTTGGCCAAAGAAAGACGTTGGAGTTCACAATTTGCACTGTTTTGTTTGTAAGTCATGTAATATACTCTTCTAAACTGTGACACTTTCCACCAAGTTGGTTCTGCATCTATGTGGTTTTCTTAGAATATAACTGGCTTCTTGTAAGATAGTTGAACCACTTGAGCTGTTGCAGAAAGGACTATTTTATGTTGTCTCTCGTGTCTTATTTATTTAAGTTCATTAAATTTCCACTTGCTTTCATGCAGATAAAAAAACACTTGTGTTCATCTTGTTCATCTGCGGGGGGAAAAGCGTCAACAGCTTTGAGGGGAAGTCATCAAAAGCCATGCAAAACATGCTCACACTGAATCCTATTCTCAAGACACCACAACACTCGGTTGCTTTCAGCCTGTGGCAAGCTGCAAGGCCACTGGGAACTCCACTGGGAGTTGAGCCCACACGATCCCAGAGTCATTTACATATACATACATACATACATACATACATATACATACATATATGACTGAATGAGCAGAGGTATAAAATGAGCTCAGAGGGTTAAAATGACCATTTTTCAGAGCAGCGTTCAAGGCAGTAACTTAGCAACAGCATCTTTATTTAGATCCTTAAATGTCCTAGCGTGGGTCTAGCTGTGCGGGTGTGATGAGAGCACAGTGGCTGATATCTTTAATTGGTGCCATAGATACATTAAAATACAGGAAGTGAGCATGAAATGATGAAAGAAAATATTTTTATATAATGAGCCAATGATACTTTAATTAATTTCCCTGCTTTAAAACAGACTAAACGGTTTAATTTGACTTCAATTTGATGACATAAGTTTACAGATCATTTAAATGCAGCCATTTTCTTTTGGTAAAGCAGTACATGTCTAACAACCGGAACTGCAGTCTGTGTGTGTCTGAGGGTGTTTCAAAGAGCATCCACATTCTTGAGCAAAATATTTTTAAAAATTCAACTAAAGTACAGACATTTGGGAGAAAATGAGTGAAATCAGCATCAGCATCCCGCTGCAGAGCTCGGCTCCTCTGTCTCTCACTCATCACCATCCTCTGCAGTCATCTCACGCTCCGATTCTACATGAATTTTCACAGATATAGCCAAACCATTTCCTGCGGACAGAGCTATTTACACCAGCAGACTAGTATCCATCAATCAACAGAAACAAGCAAGCTGTCCTGGAAGCTCCTTTCATGCTTATTTGTATTCATCTGATATCTAGTACTTGGTTGTGTAGATGTATTTTGGTTGACAACAATACTGAGATCATTTGTGGAGGAGAAGGGTTAGCCGGCATGCCTTTTGAAGTGAAAAATTATGAATTCAGAGTGAGAAAAAAAAGCAGCGAGGAGTTTTGCCAACATCCACCTTGTTGAATTTGAACAAATCACCCACTGGAGGGATTTTCAGGACTTTGCTGCTGAAGGTTAAGACTTGTCCCTCAAGCTATCACAAAACTATCTGTCATGTTCGTTTAAGCTCTGGATCGTTCAAGGTTGTGCAGCGAGGAAACCCTTATCAATATTAAAAACTGTAAAAACATGTACATTCCCCCGTGTCATACAAATAATAAAGGTGTACATCTGATATGCGTCTTGTTTGTGATTCATTTTCAGTGCAGTTAAATCAGTCAAACTTAATGAAGCAGACAGCACAGCTGCCATCAGTTCTGCTCTGCTAATCTTCTGACAAGCTGTTTAAATACAACTCAAAAATAAATCTAAATTTAAAACACCAATGACAGCAATTGCACAATTATTTTTATTTATTTATTTCATACAAAGTTCCATCTGTGCTGCTCTTTACTACAATGAATCTTCAAATAACCTTGAGATTTAAAAAAAGTGTTCTTTTTAATATGCTAGTTGACAAGCCTCTGGTGGATTCATGTAAAGTCTATTCAAATGTGGCATTCAGAGCTGGTAACGTGCGCACTTTTATGCACAACTTTGCTGCCTCCAGCAGACAGAAGGGCATGGTGAAAAATGTTCGGTCCATAGTGGAATCATCCAAGAAATTGCTGCAAACATGACAACTACTTGATCTGTGGTTTCATTTTGACCGCAGACACTTGAACAGCTTTAAAAAAAGAACATATCTTGCAAGAATAATCTGGAAAGTAAGTACCAATTTGGACTTTGACTTTAAACTTTGGTTAGTTCTTATTCAGCATCTTATTTCTGTGGCCTGATGGGGCCGATGGACGGGGGCCGGTTGGTGAATGGGTGCCACTGGCCCTGGATGCTGGGGTTGTCTGTGTGGAAGGGTTTGCGGAGGCGGATGATGTCCAGGCCAGACTGATTGGTTAACTTGGTCAAAAGCTCGGAAATCTGCAGAGACGTTTTGCTTGTGACCATTTCTTCCCGCACGTTGCCGTTTACTGCAGGAAGGAAAAAGAAGGAATAACGAAGTATGAGTGACTTTAAAGTGCAAAATGTAACAGTGTCAACAAGAACATATGATTCTGGGTGGCATTTCACTTCTACCTAAATAGGTCTCAGAAGTAACTGTGTTATACTGCCCCCTACAGTATCTAGGAGAAGTAGCAAACATAATAACAGAACTTCTTCACTTCATTGTAGTTCACTTACAAGTTTCTTGTATGTTTATTGAAAAACCACAGACCATAACATTTGTCACAAACTTCACCAAAAAGACTGACTATAACCCAGAACCTGACCTTTCAACTGTAAAGCACGCCTTTGACTTTGAACAAGTAGCATGCTGATATTATAGCATGGCACAAGTATTTTTTTATTCTTTATTTTGGGACAGCAGTTATAACTACAAAACCTCAGGACAAAATCAGTTTTATTTCCTCCGCCGTACATAGATTTTCTTTTGTTATGTAACAACTTTGTACATTTTGGGAGAGGTAAAGTGTACACAAGAGGATGAACAAGATGTCAGGGGCAATGCATGTGCTATAATGAGGAAAGAAATTCAGGATTGGTCAAGCGTTCCACCTAAACACAGTCAGTGAGCACTTACAGTATTCTGCAACTATTTTGGGTATCCTGCATGCCTGAGGAGACACATACACGACAGTTGCAGGGTTCTTCTTGGCATAATCCACCACTCCCTCTTCAATGAAGTCCCTGATAAAGAAGGGCAGAAGGTTACGATGCTGTGGTCGCTCTGCTGATAGTGCTCTGTGTTGTGATACCGGGCATCAGTTGCAATCAATACAGACATGTTGTCATATCAGACTATCCGAAGATAGATCATAGTGAGCAAATTCCCCGTCTATCATATCTACGCCGGTAGAAAACGACTAATGCCACAATAGCAACAACTCATTCAAAGTATTTTTGGTGAATAATTAATATGCCATGCGTATAACCTGGTTCATGTTCCGCGACGTGTATATAATGTGTGATTGCAATCTACTATCAAACATGTCAAAAAGAATACAAGTATTATCAAGTTAGTTGGCTCTAAATGTCTGTTATTGATTAGTTAGACTGGCTACGGTGGCTAGGCTAACAACGTCCATGTTAGACAGGAGAGACTTAACTTTATACAACCCTTTATTAACGGCGCAACATTGTCAATTAAAACAGAAACAAATATTCATATATGGGAAATATGCACAAGGATGTATTTGGAGCAGTCTCAAGTCATGTCAAACAGCAATATTAAGCTATCTATCAAATAATATAATCAAGACCACATAGGCATCAAGGAGCGAAACTACTGAAGTAAACCAACCAACGCATTACATATTTATGTATTTACTTACATGGCAGGACTTTCATTTGTCATTTTAAAAGAGCATTGTTAAAACTAAGTAACGTATGTAAATATGTTTTACCTGACTCCCAACGAGCTCTGTGCATTTTTAGAGAAGATGATGGAGAGTCGTTTCAGCTGGCAGACATACCGACCGACTCCGTTCCGAAGAACGCTCTGAAGGAAGCGACTCGGTGTCCCTCTGGATGTCATCGTTTATATTTTACTCAAGAACTTGTTAAAAACCGCTGGACACAAATCTACGTTGGCTAGCAACAACATTCATAGAGGACAAATTGACGGGCATGTATATACTCCGGTCCGTCGGCCATATGTACCGGAGTGAAACACATAACTGACACGACCGTCAAAGAAAATAAGTCTTCATAATAAGACTTCTTTCGTTTGCAAATTAAACATTTGTAAACATATGTTTTATACATACATATTTAAAATCTTTTAAAATATAACGTTTTAATGTTATAAAAGCATAAACATATAAACGCAGTTCGGTACCTTTGGCCGTATGTTTTACACGGACTTGTTTTGAAAACGCACCGAAAAGCCCGGGTTGAACATGGGGTTAGAGAAGCATGGAGGAAAATGAGGGCATACAACAGAGCCAGTAAGCTGGATTTAATGTGTTTGTTCTTTAATTGAAATGCAATGTATTTCTGATGTAGACGTTGAACACATTCATGCTAATTTTCTATTCTAGTTAATGTCTATTTAATACAAAAATAACGGTTTTATGCCTCACTGGCTGTGCTGTCTTAGACTAACACTAGCATAGGTCATCCAAAAATATATCTTTGTTTTAGCTTTGCAGTGTGTTACTTGATGTGTGTTCCTCTTGTCGCAGGTTCAATGTCCTAACCAGATAAATAATGTGGAGGAGCTTGCTACTGAGGGGCACCACCTGTCTCTTGCAGGTGGCAGCCCCAAGGTTTCACCAAAGACACTTTTCATCCATCTCCTGTGTGAGACTTTTTACTCAGAGGATCCTTCACAGGCCTGCATGCGGTGTAGAGCCTCTTGGTAAAGGCTATTTCCTGGCACACAGCGGAACGAGGGCTTACAAAAAGGATGCCAAGTGTACTGTAGAGATTCCTGCGAGCCCCATCACAATCGCAGACATCAAACAGTATCTGCGCACCAAAGACATTCTCTTCCACGATGGTCACAGCTGCCTCCACATCCCGAGCATCTTTGTCAATCCGTCCACCAGGAGGGACATCTTCTCCTTATTCATTGACAAAACCACCGGTCAGTTTCTTTGTAAAGACACGCTGGTGGAAGGGAGCTGGGAGGATCTCCAGGACTGCCTGGAGGTGATGCTGAAGGAGGAGCAGGACTTCCTCAGCCCTCATGTGCTGCTGGGATACCCAGAGAGTGTGGAGGAGCAGGAGGACAGGGAGAGAGAGCTGAGGGAGGTGCAGAGGATCTGGTCCAGCTCTGTGCCCTTCACTGACCTCCCCGAGGACGAGGCACGGCTAATTAAAACCATGTTCCAGGTATTGTTGAGTGATTGCATGTGTTTTTTTAATTTTTAATTATATTTTACTAGCATTTATTTTTTATGCATCAGAATAATCAAAGGAAAAACACACTTGCCAATCATCACATCTACATAATGATCATTGAAAAGCAGGGAAAGTACATCTCTATATATCTCTACATAATAAGCTCATAGTTATCCATGAAAATAAACAAGAGACAAACAAGTAGGGGTGTAAAGATTCTCCAAATCCACGATTCGGTTTAGACATCAACCACTGGTTTGGTTCACTACAATAAAGGAATAGAAATTATTATTTATACATAACGATTTTCCTCACAGGATGATATGTTTTATCAATGTTTTGTTTCAGATCACAAAGATCTCTAATGCAACGCTCAAGAAGTTTGGCGTGAGACTCTTGAAGCCTACTAAGAGTTTGGTTTTCCCTTGGTTTGGTGGACCTGACTCCTCCCTAAAGGGGTTCAAGCTTCTCTCAGCCCAAAGCACAAACACTGACAAAGTTACTTATAAGGAAGCTACAGTCCCAAAGTGTAATTCTTACTACAACCTGTTCGGCCTCCCCCTGGTGGGCCGTATGGATGCGGAGGTGGTGCTGACCGGACATGAGCTGGACACTCTGGCTGTGAGCCAGGCCACAGGACTTCCTAGTGTGGCTCTTCCACGCGGGGTCAGCTGTCTTCCACCGATCCTGCTGCCTTACTTGGAACAGTTCAAGCGAGTGACGCTGTGGCTGGGAGGCGACATTCGCTCCTGGGAGGCATCAAAGATTTTCTCACGCAAGCTGGGTCTGAGGCGCTGCTCGCTGGTGCGGCCCGGGGAGAACCAGCCATGTCCTGTGGAGGCCCTAGCCCAGGGGAAGAACTTCAGCCACATCATCAAGTCTTCAATCCCAGCGGCCCATAAATCCATAGTGTCCTTCAAGCAGCTCAGAGAGGATGTGTACGGGGAGCTGGTGAACACAGAGCAGGTGGCTGGAGTGAAGTGGGCAAGGTTTACGGAGCTCAACAGGATCCTGAAGGGACACCGTAAGGGGGAGCTGACTGTTTTCACAGGTAAAAGAAAACGTGATGTTTAAAGGCCCATGAGTAATAATGTGTTTCTCAAGTAATCATAGATAAAAATATAGTTGTAGTTCATACCTGTGTAATAAGGATGTACACATACCCAAAGCTGCAAAAATCAATATTTTATAATGGATCAAATGTATAATTGCACGTAGTGACAAACCCACAGAAAGTTATCTTCCAACTCTGCGGTTCCCCTCAGGTCTACAGAGCATTTTAGTACCTTTCAGCTCATTGTTTTGGTTTTCTGGCCAACAAACTCCACAGCAGGTAGCTAGAGCTGCAACTCATGGTTATTTTCATTATCGAATTATCTGATGATTATTTTCTTGATTCATTTGATCTATAAAATGTCAGAAAAAAGTGAAACATTTCCAGTTTCTCAAATGCCAAGGTGATGTCTTTAAAAGTCTTGTTTAAAGATATTCAGTTCAATGTGATGTAAAACAGAAAAGCAGAACATCTCCTTATGTGAGACACTGAAAACTGAATGTTCTGCCATTGTTTGCGTGTATAATTACTGTAACGATAGGTAAAAAATAGTTTTCTGTTGGTCGACTAATTAAGAAGTCGACTAATCGTTTCAGCGCCAAAGGTAGCAAAAAAGCTCTCTATTACCTATTTGGTAATGTGCCTGTCCATTACCAAATATCCGAGAAACAAATTCGGCGACAAGCTGCTGGAAAAAATTGTGAAGAATCATTGTTGTGCTTTTAACTACCGGTAGTTTCAATGCCCCCAAGTGGCCAAAAAAACAATTGATGCAGCTTTAAATGAATTACTATCAATCAGTTCATAAGTATTAGCAGGTTCCAATTCTTAAAATATTTGGCCTACAGTTTTAATATCAAATATCTATTAGTCTTAATGTTTATGCTTCTTTTTATTACCAGGTCCCACTGGCAGTGGGAAGACCACGTTTATCAGTGAGGTTGCTCTGGACCTTAGCATGCAGGGCGTCAACACGTTATGGGGCAGCTTTGAAATCAACAACGTGCGTCTGGCGAAGGTCATGCTGACACAGTTTGCCATGCAGAGGCTGGAGGAAAACCTGGAGCAGTACGACTTCTGGGCAGACAAGTTTGAAGAGCTGCCACTCTACTTTATGACTTTCCACGGGCAGCAGAACATCAAGTAAGTCTAATCAGTGTTTCAATGGACACGGCCTTCTCTCTTTTCTTTTTAATCCCAGTCGGCATCACAAATGCTAACGTTCAGTGAGTGTCATGAAAGTAATTAAACTGGATAACAGTGGCTGAAAGGCCGGATTATGTATAGTTGGTTGGACAAAAACAGATGCAGTATTTGAAGACCGTGGACTATTTTTATTTACTAAACAATTAATATAAAAATTCTGAAGATTATTTGATAAATGAAATGATTTGTTCACTCATCTGCAGTGTAATAACGCTTTTACATCAACAGATTGATATGGTTTAAAATCGTTTTTATGAATCATTTTGATCTGACCTCTCCAACCTTTTCTACAGGACAGTGCTGGAAACAATGCAACATGCTGTCTACCTGTATGATATCAACCATGTCATCATCGACAACCTGCAGTTCATGATGGGTCAGGAAAGCCTCTCAGTAGACAAGTGAGTAAGAGGAAAGTTATGACAAATAGGAAGGTAAACAATTTGTATCATGTACCAATATCAGTTTCGTAAGGAACAATGATTTTAAAGTACATTTTCCATCACAAATATGTAAATAAATGATGTTTCATGTGTCCAGGTTTGCAGTCCAGGACCACATTATCGGAGCATTCAGGAAGTTTGCCACCAACAGCAGCTGCCACGTCACTCTGGTCATTCACCCCAGGAAAGAGGAGGATGACCGAGAACTGCAAACAGCATCCATCTTTGGTTCGGCAAAGGTAAGTCAGAGGAATGTCTCACCTTTTCTGTTTTAAACTGAACTTTGCAAATGAGCTAGTTTTCTGTTTGAATAAGCTGAAAGGTACAACATTAGGGACAGTAAGTTTCTTTCTTTTTTTATATATTTATTTTTGCATGTTTTAGTGAGAATGGTGTAGTTCGTGAATAAATGTAATCAGAAATTGTACATTTTATAATTTTATTTACAATTTAGGATGCTACATTTTTAAAAAGAGGACAAGAAGGTGAAACAGACACAAACAAAAATGAGCAGAAGTAAGATTAGAATGTGCAATTATGATGTATCAAATAGAAAATAGATGATGAGTTGTGTAGTATAAAGACACTGCACAAAACAATAGAAAATTAGATAAGATAATACGTACAATGTTCCGGAATTACATTTTAAAACAATTTTATACTAATCCTAACACCTTGAGATGACACATTTACATTTTTAAAGTATTATCTTACTTGGTGTATTTACTTTAGTTTTACACCCATTTACCCTTTCTTTGGTGCGTTTTTAATTTTGGCCTTTATTATTGATTATTGATTATTTTCATTTGCTCATGAGTGTCGTGCAGAGGATGTTAACAAACAAATAAACCCATTAATTGACTTATCATGTATATACATATGCCCTGACCCTCTTTACAAGGCTGCAGTTATCATCTCGACCTTTAACCCCTTACAGGCCAGCCAAGAAGCCGACAACGTCCTGATTCTGCAGGAGAAGAAGCTGGTGACGTGTCCCGGCCGCAGGTCCCTGCAGGTGACCAAGAACCGCTTCGACGGAGACGTGGGCATCTTCCCTCTGGAATTCATCAAGTCTTCGCTCACTTTCGCAGCCCCCATCAAAGGCAAGCACAAGCTGAGGAAGGTCGCCGGCAAGCTGGAAAACGAGGAGGTCGAGGGGAACGAGGTTGCGGTGAAGAAGGAAGAGGTTAAAAAAGAGAAAGTGGCCAAAACGACAAAGACTCCACGAACTGTTAAGAATCCTGCAACCGAAAAAGAAAGCATGAAGAACTAACAATGTTATAGTATAATTCATAAGGCAGTATGGATCATGTGGGTCAGTTTTACCACTTCTACATTTACATTTAAATGTTAGAATCCGAGGATGTTAGACAGTTTTATGTCCACAACACAGGGTTCAACTAAGCTGAACATTAAGTATGTTGGTGCAATGCAAAATTAGCTCTGATTGTAATTCACAATGAAACGTATAGTTAATAACAATACCGAAAAATGTTGTATATGTCCTGATGGAGCAAAGTATAAAGTTATGAACAGAATGTGAAATAATGAGGGTAAAGTTTTGATTAAGCTTTTCTATGCAAGTACTACTGTATACTATATTAAGACAGTTCTCTGTTGAAAGTGTTAAAATACTGTTAAGTGTCCTTCATTTTCAAAAACACAAGGTTTTCATGGTAGAACACTATCATACTGTCTGCTTGGCAGGATGATACAATCACTTGCACATTACTATAGTGTACTCTCTTGATATTCTGTACAAGGATGATTTATTGAATGAGCTACTTGTTTTATAAATAAAATAAAAATTCAATGCATTTTGTCTGTGTTTTCTTATCTGGTCAACAGGGGGCAGTGTGTGCCTTATGCATGACAAGCTGGCGAGAATACACCACTGGTTGCAAACGTACTTTTGTTTTTAGCTTTGTTTTAAGGTTTGAGTGGCGGATTGTCGGTTGTCCTAGATATCTGTGAGTTTGGCATATTTAAAAGCTTGACAGTGTACTTTCATGCATATTACCAAGGAAATGTGATAATTGTGCAAACACTAGCCCCCTGTGTGATTGCTTTATACATCTTCAGTTGGATAAACAATTTTCAAGAACATCAGAGATCTTTGGCCTCCTTTTCACCTACTGTGAGTGTTACTACCTTTTAAAACTGATAATTAAGTATCAGATTACCAGTGATGGAAGATATCAAAGTACATTTACTTAAGTACAAATTTAAGGTAACGAATGTACTACATTTGTATGCACCTTTTATCTGATAGCTTATCTACAGATTTCATCCCCTTCCTGCCCAGTGAAAAGCATATATCTCCAAAATATGGTGATTTAGAATTTGCATCTTTGTGATAAAGTTGAGGATGAAGTGTTCCTTTAGGTATTGAGGAAATGTTCCTACTTCTTAAGACGAATACACTATAAAAAATATACTGGAAAATGCATCGTCACAAAGGACTGATTTACTGAGCTCATGAAATGTTGACTTTTTATAGATATGTGGTTCTCACTACAAACATATGATCTTATAGAATATGATGCATTTCTGCAGATCAAACTACCCAACAGTATATAAAGGGGTTAACATTAGCACAACCTTACACATCTACAGCAATAAAATGCAACATATACAATAATGCAGTAATATAAATAAAAACAAAATTATAGCAAAACACTGACATTAACACAGTGAATACTTTAAACTTTAAGGACATTTAGCTGATAATACTTACATTTACTTAAGTAAGTTTTGAATACAGGACTTTTACTTGTTAAAATTACACATTATGTTAAAAAGGTTCTATATATTTTCATGCACCTGCACAACGCTGAGACTGAGCCTGAGCCATCTCCAGTCTCACATTACACAATCTATTATTTAGACTCAGTGACTTTTAATAAATGCAAATGTGTTTCAAAACATCTTCATATAAATATTTCATGGGTAAAGTCATTGCCCTGCCCCCGCTGCCCCGGTGTGTGGTTACATGTGGAATCAGCAGCTTTCAGAAGGTCTGTGCTGCGAGCTGCTGCAGGATGTATTGATGCTTGAAGAGTCGTATTTCATCGCAGTCACTGCAAAACCAAATAAAATTTCAGATTTACGATATAAAGGGAAAGGTTCAGTGTGTGCATATGAAAGTGCCAGAGTGTTTTGTATCAGGGTCTATGATGATTTTCAACCTTGGCAATCCACACAGCAGATTTTTGTCTCGCCTTGGGAGTCACACTCATTAACGAAATGAAAGATCTTTGCACCTTGGAAATCTCATTAAGACACTTCTGGACTCCAGTCGCATCAGAAACCAGCCCATAGCAAGAGACATGAAACATCAACCAAAGATGACTGTCATACACACCGATATCGTTTTTGAAATTTACGACACACACATATAAATATATATATCAAAATGAATGCAGCAGAACCAGAGACCGTATTGTTTATTCATATTCATTCATTCTTCTTCCTTGTCAAAACCTGCCACCTACATTACCCACAGGGTTGGGTAGTAAAGGATTACATGTAATCAGGATTACGTAATACGATTACAAAAGACGTAATAATCAACCCAGATTACTATTGAAAGAAAATTGCAATTAGTTTATAGTTACATTGTCAGTATCGCTTGAGTACATTTTGACTACGTCTTTAAAATATGGCAATTTTAAAATAATGAAACTTCTTTTCATGCTAATCAATGTTATTAACTCATGAGAAGTGCGTCCCAAAATACAAACAGTACACCTGTAGTTTGTGCCAGTACTGTCTTTAATTTAATTTATTTTTAGATGTTTGAAGAGAAACAAAAACATTTGTATAATATTATAATATTTCAATACTTTTGATGTAAGATTTTTAAGTAATCCAAAATTAAATTACATGTTTTTGTAATATAATGGACTACGTTACTAATTACAGTAAGTAAGTAAGCAAGTAAGTAAGTCATTTGAACCAACCCTGATTACCCACAAAGCAACTCGACTGCAGACAGTTGGCTCAGAGATTCAGGTGTGTTATTGCCTGCAGCTGAGATGAGGAGCTACACACGTCTTGTAAACTCAATTCTTTTTAACTCCATGCTGATATTCTGAATTTTCTAACTTGCTGTCTTCAGCCCTTATCGACGCTGACTAAAGTGACAGCCACATAAGGCTTTAAACTACTTTTTTCACATCTTCTAGCACCCAAGTAGTACTCCCCAAGACTTGTCAAGAGACTATGATGTGAAAAATGGTTGGAGTTCTCCTTAAATATTGTTCTTCCATTGTTTGCCTCTGTCTAGAGTTCACAGAGATCGGGGCCTCTCTGTCTGCCTCTGAGATCTCTGCTGGCTCCATCTCTGAAAGGCCGGTCCAGGGAAGCTCCTGGCACCAGACTCACTTTACGCATGGTATGTGGACGCCTGAGCTCCTCGGATAGCCGAAGATATTGTTGTAAGCTGTGGGAATAATTCCTGTGTATGTTGATATGGATATGATGAACGTAGATCGCTGCAGATGAGAGGGCAGGAGGGAGACAGATACAGATGCCAGGTTTTTGTTCCACTCTTTTGCTGCCATTGCTTCTTCTCCGAGCCTTCCTTTACTGGTTAATGTTTTCCTGTGAATGTTTTACTGCTGTGTAAGTACACATTGCTTTCCATAATGACTCCAGGCTGTGTGCTGAACGGGTTTGGGTGTCCTCTTCACTGTGTGGGTGTGGGATACGGCTGCAGAGGACTCTGAATGGGGCTCTTTGTTTTTTGAAGCATTTTGATGGCGACTCTGTCTCCTGCCAGCTTCTCAAAAGAGGGAAAAACACACAAATTGGGATGAATGAGTTTGACACAAATGCATTCAGATGCACATGCATGCACAGAGCTTTCCTAAATACTTACACTCTCTAGCTGCCAGTCATACTTTATAGCATTACTGAGCTTCATCCAAGTAAGTTTCAAAGATAATAGCTCAAGTTTTCAAGTTCTTTTCCCAGAGTAAACATACATAACATGGTTAAATACTGAAGCTGCTGTGTATGGCAGATTGTTGTCTTTGTTTTGAGTGACCTGTGCTGATCTGGGCTTTGCATGCCTAATCAAATAGCTGCCATGTGGAGAGGGGAGGAGATGAAACAACTTGAGTTACGCAGCTCTTAATCATGAAAGAAACAAATTGTGCAAAAGAATTCCACTTCATCAGAACGCTACAAGATATGAGAGGATGTGAATCAAATGAGGCAAAGAAAAGATGTTTCAGCTTCAGATAAACACTTTGTCTTGTGAAGTATTTGACCTAAAGTCCACTGAAAACATCAAGATTATTACAGAGTATTAGAAAAACATCTACTTCATAAACTGTTTCCACAAACAAGGAAAAATCCTGTCTGAAAAATAAACTTGAGGCCCCAGCTGCTCCCAGCACTGCTGATGATGGGACGCATGGCTACATGACATGCATGCATAGCTCTCCGCCCCATTAGCTGCCCTTCATTAAGCCAACTATTTGACCAAATCTGGAGGTAATTTCAGGACCTTCAATCAGAGTTAATCAGACGGGGGCTTTGGCTCTGCAAAGGGACTTAACTCAACGTCCGAGAGAGGATCAGGAGTATTTTCAGCCAATTGTGTTTATGGTAGTGCGTTTCCTCTTGGACATGGTGACAACACAGTAATATATTGATTAGAGCAAGGACAACTCAGAAAACTTGAAAAAGCGTTTTACTTAATTTTGTCGGAAAAAAGGGTCTTCTTTTCTTTTCTTTATTAAATGTAAAGAAATAGTTTGAAATGTTTGGAAATGCTCTCTGTTCAAAGGTAACATCTCCTAGCACATACAACTTACTGATTAAAAGGTCACAACTTGTTTGTTTGATTTGAACAAAAACCGAAGTGTAAACATAACAAGTTGTGGTTTTACGGGTGGTTATCCGCAGGACTGTTTCTTGGCTGGACGCAGTGACTTCCTGGAGCCAGGCTAGCTATTTGCAGTGTTTATTCTAAGCTAACTGGCTGCTAGCTTAATTTTTAGTGCATAATAGGACAGTGGTCTTGATCTTCCCATCTAACTTTAAACAAGAAAACAAATAAACACATTTAAAATAAACACCAAACTAGTCATTTAAAGCATGTTTATGCATGCACTTTGATTGAACAGTAAGACAGTGGCGAGAGACAGGAAATTGATATGTTTGAAAGCTCTGGAGGAATCAAGTAAGTGGGACTTCAATTGAGATTATTTTGTCCAACGTCAAGAGTGAAGTCCTAAAAGTGCTCATAAAAACGAAGGATTTTAACATCTAGTCCAATTAAAACTGAGTGAACTCACCCAGCATGAAGACATTGTGATACAATCGAAAGCTTCGGAACAAAAGAGTAAGTAGACCTTGAGTTAAGATTGTTAAAACAGGTTTTATTCATTGAGTTCTAAATGCCTTTTGGATACTGAAACATTCCAATATTTAGTTTTGTTTATAGACCTCAGCAGCTCTAAGAGAGATTGAGAACATTACTTGACCCAGACTGACATTTAAAATAGAAAGTATGACAGAACATGCTGGGAGAACATTGAGTGCATGGAAGGGTACACCGAGTATGTAGAGCAAGTTCACCAGTACTGTGTCTGTCACATTACAGTTTCTTCTTTTGAAGCAAGCACAGTAACTTTTCTTGTTCTTCAAAGAGGGAAACTGGGACTGAGCACTTTTACAAGAATCATTGCACAGTGTTTGCATCAGACACAATGGTTCTACGGATAATCAGTCTGAAACGTTCATAGATAACACCATTCCCATCGTAGCAACACAAAGCACAGGCTTTGTTTCTCTGTATATTTGCAGCCAGAGCCCGCATCGCTTGCGGAAAGACCAGAGGCTATTTCAGATTCAAAGCTGATTCAAGATGCCCCTCCATCCCCTTGATGTCAGGACCAAAGGGGGGGGGGGGGTTACTCTGCCTCACTTACTCATGTTCACTCTGCACGTTTGACCCACATTATCCAACAGTATGCCTGCCTCTGTGTATATTAATAACCATGTGCACTGCATCCCTTCTTTGCTCCCAGACCTGGAGAAGGCTCGTGTTTCATGTGAAACTTAAATCTAACGCAGTTCTACATTTTTGTTATTACCAACAAATCACATGAAAAAAACAAAAACTGCAAAGACAAAGTTGTGTGTTCTTCCAGCTGACAACCTTTCCCAACCAATACACCATTTACTCTTGTTTGAGTACCGTTTACTAAAAACTAGAGACCAGCTGTTTTACCCGTTAAAGAAACAACATATTTTTGTTGAGCTTGAAGGTTGATGATTGACCTTGGAAAACAACAGCTTGACAACTTTCTGGAGCTTTCGACCACATCTTATGTCCTTCCTCTGAGAAACAATTGGAAACAATAAGTAAGTTGGAAATTGTTGGATTTGTTTTTGTCAAGCTAATAGTACATTTGTGACCTATTTGTGGCTTGTAATCAATACGATATAATGTTGTATTAACAATGAATCTTATGACTTCTTGCGCAACTTTACTGTTATGATTCACTCTTTTTTGTTTTGGGCCGTAGCAGGTGGCTGATTTCAGTGAAAAGGCTCTAAAAACCCACTGTGTACCAGGGGTCCAGCACCAAACAGCCCACAGACACAGTTAGCGACTAGCTGGTGAACAAAGAGAAGCATTTAGACGCTAAAGAGACAGGTTTTCCCCCTTGGAATTATATTGATCAGGTGGACATAAACATGATTCCAAATGAAATTGTTAAATAACCCCCATTGTTCACGTTATTTCAATTCATTCTAATGCAATAGCCACAAGTAATATTAACTAATGTTATGTTAACATGCTTAATTATCCATACAGCTACTGTTGCTAACGTTATGTGGCAAATTGGCAATTGTACTCCATCACAAGTAAGCAATACAAACAACAGTTAACAATGGAGTGGCTCGCTGACTTCCTCCCTCTCCGACGTATCGTCTGTTGTTTCCCGTGTTTTCCCAGAAGTTAGAGATACTAGTGAAGGGTATATGACATCATTGACAGGCAACCAAATGAAACAGATATCTCCGTTTGAACATTGTTAAAAACATTTGGGATAATGTAAATACACAACTCAACAAAATCAATGACAACGGTCGAGACGTTTTTAGACGTTTTAATGCAGAAATGGTACATATTATACCTTTAAAGATGATGATATGCCAGTGTTGTGTATACTTACATTTCCGAGTGGGTTTCTGCATCCTGAACAAAGTGTGTCAAATTACTACATGTGACTCAAAGTCCATTTCATGGCTTTGGACTGTAAAGATGTTTGTGTGTGAGAAAAGTACAGCTGAGTGTACTGAATGTGAGCTGAACCCCTCTGAGAATACCTGCAGTGCTTTACCTCTCTGTGTAGAGCGGTTCACCTACAAACATCTAAAGGTCAACCAGCATGTATTGGCTTTTGGATGCGCTCACTTTGAGATGTAGTCTCACACCAGCTCCACCATCCTTGCAGATGCTCTCACGGTTCACGTGTCCCCCTTGATCCTCCTCAGTGACTCTGAGGATCCCCTGTGCTCATGTCTCAGATGCTGAACTGTCATGTAGCATTAGCAACGGGCCTTTAGCTGACCATCCACCCCCAGTCACAGAGCTGTACTGTAAACACCTGCCGACTCAGTATGCTCGACTGGCCATGCTCTGCCTTTTGAACACGATAGGGAAAGCTTTTGAGAGAAACCACCAGCGTGCCTGGGGCTTATGTAACACCGAGATCCGGCCAAAGACAGCGCTGAGGGGCTTAATCTGCCCTGGCACCGTGGGTGTGGAGGCTGTTCAAAAGCCCTGAGGGGACTGGAGAGAGTGCACCATCTTACTCTGTGGTCCTAGATGCTGGAGAAACCATAGAGGCTAAATCGGGGGGCAGGTGGGGTAACAATAACAGCATAATTACAGTGGTGGTGGGTTTTGTGGTCAGGAAAGTGGAGTCTGAGGTGGAGGGAATATGTGAAGAAACTGCTAAATGGGGCTTTGAGGGCAGCCATCTCTGTATTTAATGAGTGGAGGGCCTCATTCCTCTCAAGCAAGTGGTCAGAATTAGTGGCCTACACCGGGGATAAGTGAGGCTCCTGGCAGAGCTCCAGCACCTCACACTAGACTTTCTTTTAATTCACTCTGAGAGTGAGAAAGACAGAGAGATGGAGACAGCTTTGCCCAGCCAACCAGGCATACACCACAGCCTGGCCAAAGAAAATGCCCATTCACTCTCAAATTAGCCGTCTGCATGGCCACTTTCAAAGGAGGCCCCTCTCTGCCTAATCTTCTCAGACTGTGTGCACACACTGACCGTCTGCTTCATGAAAGCCTGAGCGTGGAAAACCAGAGCTAGTGGTTGCCCAGTTCAGCAGTTAATTAAAGCATTATCACCATAAGCATGGTCAATTAAGCTGATTATCTAACAGTGCATCGAGATACATATAAAATAGAGCCGATCACATGCCACTAATGCTGAATGTGATCATTTTTTTATCAGCTGGGATAGTGTGTAGATCGTGTGTGTAGATAGAACATGGACAAGAGTATTTTTTTCCGATCTCTTGAATATTCCTCTCACTCTCTGCATGAAATGATTGCACATTTTAATTAAGCTCCTCAATTACAAAAGGACAGCGTTTGATAATAGGGATCAAAGTGAGTGTACTATTCAATAAATGACAAAAACAATTCCCTTGGCACAGCGGTACCCAGATTAAATGGCTAAGGGAGTCTTTGGCACCTTGCAGCTCCGGACAATAACGACAAAAGAAGCTGAATTCCTGCAGAAAACAAGCAGAGCCAACGTGGAGCCAGGCCAAAAATGTTAATATTTATATCAAGTGAAATGTTCGGACTAAATTTGAAACTATTCTAACAGAACCTGCGGAAATACTCACGTCTTGTAATACCTGTCTTGTAGATTAGTGAAAACATGTGTAGACCTTTACTGACGGCTTTGTTATTTCAACACATATGGAAATATGATTCATAATCAACTTGTCCTCGATTAGGAGAAGAATAAAAACCATATGCTCCGTGAAGCTGAGGGACAAACTCTTAAATCTAATTGACTTAATTACAATGCTCTGCAGCTTCCATGGAAATAAAGTTTATAGCTGCTGTCCATCAAAATTGTCATTAAATCAAACTTTTACATTTTATTTGGTCTCTATTTTATGATATGCTTTTTGTCTTATATTTTCAAACACTACAACCAAATCATTAAAGATAACTATTTTATGTTTTATGCCAGATTTCAAAGTATTCGATCAGACAACACTCACATGATTAGCTCAGATAGATTTTTCTTCGGTTTGTATGCCCATAATTAACGACGCATGTCTTGTCAGACCAGGTGCTGCTTTCAAACCTCTGAACAGGATCACAGCAGTGTCCCTGTTCTTCTTGAGTTCAAGACTTCTTGGGGTGGTGGTGGCCTAGTGGTCTAGTAGTACACCTTCCAAACAGAACACCAGAAGGTTGTGAGTTCTATATCTGTACCCCTAAGCACTTAGTTGTAAGTTGCTCTGGATAAGAGCATCTGCTAAATGACCTGTAAAGTAAAAAGATCAAATGAAGGTGAACAGTGAAATTACTGCTCAGTTGAAGATTCCATCAACGTTGATTCAATGTCGACCTATTAACAGTAGTTGAACAATTACATTTTGGGTTTGCTCCCTTTCAGTCTGGGAATGGTCTGTCTCTTTAAGCCCCCCCTCCTTCAAAAATCCCAGTCTGCTCTGATTGGCTTGCGAGAAGAATATGGTGTACCACTTACCTTTACAAAGTTAGTTCTTAAGCCGTTGGTGTAAATACTCAGATAGGGGTAATATATTCCAAAGAGCTTACATGCGACATAGAAAGGGGAGTCAAATCTGAATGGCTTGGTGAATTCCATGTGTTTGAACAGATGCAGCCCACAAAACAACGGACTCAGTTTTCAGGAGATGTCCCCTTTAAATAAAGAGGTTCAGATAATCTGGCTAAACTGTTCTGGAACTGGAATTTTGTTGAATCGATGTTGTTGTGTTCCCAGATGTCAGTAATTAACTTAATGAGTACATTATGATCATAACTCATAGGAGTGATGGGCAATGCAATGAAAATAGGACCCACATTGTAATATTACCCTTTATCCATGGCATGCATTGTTGTCTGCCAACCACATTAAAATGTCTGTTTATGATTCAGTAAATACTTTTTCCTCAGCATGTAGTAATAATCTGCTGGTGTTCATATTGTAACAACTTTTTCATTTACTACTGAGCCACTGGGCTTTGAGGCATGTCAGAGAGCACAAAGCGCATGCTACATTTAGTTTGTTCCTCATCTGGGCTCCCAACAGTGAGGGAGCAGCAGACCACTGTAAAACAGACAGTGTGTTTGGATTCAGGTGTCAGCGGGTCATTCCCCTCGCCCCCCCAACTTGTCATTAATGCAATTTGCTTTGGTTAAACCCTTTTCCTCCTTACTCGGCATCGCTTTTAGTTGGATTATATAGGGCCGGGGTTTTTGGGTGCGAGTTCCTACTTGTTTCTTTGCCAGATTAAAAAAACAAAACTTTTTGGTTGTTTTCTTACTGCAATCACAAGTGCTGAGACAAGTGCATTTTTGAAAAACTCAAGGAAAGAAGCATGTAAGGTCTGTTCATGAAGACAAAGGGAGTTTCTACAGAAAATACTGTGCATCATGTAAATGAAATGCAAAGTGCACAAATGGGAATATCAAGTAAGTACACAAATCCCACGAATAGCACATCTGGGAATACCTTAAAAATATATTTTCCTGGCTTCCTCTGCACTTGCCTAATGTATCATAATGGAAACTGCAGTTTCAGGAAATGGACTCTCACATAGAAGATATCTAGCGGCCATTTCTGAGTGAAATGAGTTGCAGCGTCATTTACCAATTACTTTTCCCCAATTATCTCCATCCGGCATGTTTATGAATAAAATGAGCTCACAGTGGACGCAGAGGGGAATGTCATTATCAGCCAACAAAACATAATTGCAGATATGCCGGCTGCTTTGGGCAATGATAGGCATCTTGGACACGCACGGCCCAGGCCCAGCCAGGAGCAGAGAGCAGCGGTATCACAATGTCCCTCATGCTCGAGTGACGAAGAGCAGACTCAGAGGTTTGAGTTTGGGAGTCATTATCAACAGACACGCTACATTCAACCCACACACAATTATCAATTACTGTAACAACTCTTCTCAAATTCTCTAGTGGCCAGATAAGTGCTGGACAATTTTCCTCCATTCCCATCAGGCCTGATTGCTGGAGCCCCACCAGCTTCACAAAGCCGCCCAGTTCAGTAAAAGCTAATTTCCTCGCAAATTGAGTTAGCTCTTTGAAAATGAAGAAAAACTGAGGAAATGTACACACAAAGTGAATAAGCAAACACGCAGGATTTTGTGTGCACATTTTGTTGCTTCGCATGCAGAAAGTTTATTTACTGGACAGAACAAAAGAAGACATAGATTGTCATGTTAATCCATTTTTTACAACACTAATGTCTTCCTGATGTTTTTCTCTTTTGTATTTTCTGTCTTTTATTTTGTGTTTATTGCATTAACAAAGTTTTTTATTTATACTAGCCCTACTTTAAATATTCTTTATCTGTTATATTTATGTGAATAACCCTTTTCTTTTCTTTCTTCTTTTTTGTGTATGTTTTTTTAAACATCTCTCCATTGAATTATTGTGGTATACACAATACAAAATCACCATATAATATACAAAATAGAAAACTGCCCTCCCCTTTCCCAACACTCTGGTCTACTCATCCTCCTAAATAACCCTTTTCTGTTCTGTTTTATAGTTGTGTTGTTTATTTCACTAGATGTTTTGTGCTTTGCTGTATAAAATAACAACTATTGAATGGATTTCCATGAATTTATTAACACACATTGATGGTCCCCAGAGGATTATTTGTCATAACTATGATGACTCCATTTTATCTAATTTGTCCAGTACTTTGGTTTGGACCCAAATACCTGCAAAACTAATGACATTCCCATCAGCCTCAGTCTTGCTTTGTGTTGGCATGATAACACACTAAACATTGTAAATAAACACAATCATTTGAAAAAACAAAAACAGCAAATTAGTATTGTCATTGATATCATGATTTATTTAATGTCAATAATTAAATATGAACGTTTGGTATGTGGGAATGGAGGGTCAGAGTTCAACTCTAAAAATGCAGAGCAAACGGGGAATTTTAATTATTATTAGTTTTCTCTTTATCTCATTTTCTTTCCTATGTGAAAAAAACAGATTAAAAACTCTCAGCGGATCTATGTATATAGCCTTGTTTTACTCCTCTGGAGCAGAAAGGCTTGCCTATGAGGGTTGAGGTTAGTCAGGTATGACCTCGTTCTACATACTGAGAAAACAGAGCAAAGAACCGGTTGTGCTGGAACAGGCTGGGAATCTAGGGTACTCTGTTGTACTGAATGCCTCTGTACTGTAATCCCTTTACAACCCAACCACACTGGTTCAATCTGTTTATTTACACATTACTGGACACTGCTCAAATATTATAATGTGTCTAATAGGTCCTGAATGTTCTAAGTGCTTATGGTATCGCTGTCTCTACCATATACATATGAAATATTGTACGAAATTAATAGTTTGCTAGGTGTTTGTGTAGTGCTTTTAAAATATTTATTATTTAATTATAATAGACACTACAGTGTGTGAGTGAGTGAGTGAGTGTGTGTGTGTGTGTGTGTGTGTGTGTGTGTGTGTGTGTGTGTGTGTGTATGTGAGAGAGCGAGAGAGAGATCAGTCCAGAGGTGAGTTAAATTACTCACACACAGGATAATATCAGAAGCTTCAAAATAAAAGCATGCAATTTAGCACTAAGACATTTCATTATATATCTTAGATCTAATATTATAATATACTTTATTGTGTTAATATTTTATATTGTCATGTAACTTTATACTATATTATAATTGTTCTATATTTCTATATTAATAAAGATAAACACTAAATATCATTACTCAATCACATTATACATTATAGTCTGGTGCACTATTACAATTAATCACACCACTGTCACTTTATTTTCTAATTTTGTCCAACTGCGCCTTTTAGTTCTCTAAACTAAACTAAACTAAACTAAACTAAACTAAACTAAAGATCATAAAAGTCATCATAATGAGAAACTTTCTCAAAATAAAGACATAGTATCTTAAAATAATGAGTTAGTAGCCTGGTAGACTTGGTCAACATTTTAGAGAAAGTTTCTCATTATTTTGAGATACTTCGTCATTATTTTGAAAAATCTTCTCATTATTTTGAGATACTAAGTAAATATGTATTTTGCGATAGGCTACTTAGTCATTATTTTGAAATAAGAAGTGATTATTTTGAGATATTTAGTAAACATTTTGCGATACTTGAAAAGTTTGTCCGTATAATGATTTACAGGTTTTTTTTCACAAGGCTAAGTCATCTTTTCTGGCGGAAATACGCTTTTATCTATTCTGATTCATACTTGAGGGGTCAAAAAAGTAGGCTATCTTATTTTGAAATATATAACCGGATATAGCCGTTATGCTGTTCGCTAGCTTAGCCTCCCGTCTGTAAACAAGAGCAGCGCCTGTCCAGCTCCCCGCACAACAACAAACGCACTTTCAGCGACAGGAAGAGACGCAAGAGAGAGAGAAAAGGACATTTAACATGTGGTTTAGTCACCAGACACCTTTGTAAAGTTACGAGTGTGTGGATAAGACGATGTAAAAAGGACGAAGAACACGTCGCATCCAGATTTTCCCGGCAGACTTTGTAGAGCAGCTGTCCCGGACTGTCCTGTCCACCGTGCACGGTAAATTAACCAGGGTTTACTGGATTTATTTTTACTAATTTATAAGAATATTGTAAGTGATGGAGTAAAGGGTTGTAGCTGTAAAACTACATGTGTGTCTTGTTTGTTTTTGTAAGTTCATGGACAATCCTGAAAGTAACGTATGAGAGTCCGTACAGGTGTGCGAAGGTTTGATTAATTGCTCGGGGTCGCTGTTCCCTTTTTAGCTTAAAAAACACACTATTTGTAAATCATGGAGGTAATAAAGTGTAGCCTCTTTGCTCAGATATCTCAAACAAATTAATTTACAATGTAAAATGTAGCCTGGAGGGCCCCTTGAAGTCTTTATGGTGCTCTCTAGTTCCCCTTTTATCAACGTGTGCACCAGGCGTGGCAGGTTTGCTGGGTTTAGACATAACAAAGTGCCTGCTAGATACAGACTCATTTCCTGCTCAGACTTCAGCTCCCTTTCTGAGCACAACTAAACAATTTCCTTATCATGGACCATGCATTCATCTCCTGAAAAAACCCCATTACACTGTCCTGTGCTCTCAATGATGTCCCACTGGTAAAGTCTATGAGACAGATGTTTTTATTATATTTTCAACAGTTGACCCTTCGCATTCGCACTTAATTCCCCTTTATCCGCCCTATTATAGGACAGTCTGTTCCAGTGTTGGTGAGCTAGATCTACTCTTTCTTAAAGCTGGAAATCTCCAAGAAAAATAAATGTGTAGCATCATTTGGGACTTGAAATGAGGTATGCCCCATAGAAAATAAATGGGGGTGCTGACTTTGTATAAGCTAAAAAGGCTAAATACCAATATAAGGTTTACATTCCAGCTCTGTTGGCAAGCAGGAACCAGAATGTATGCATCTCTTGGGTGCAAGAGGACCATTCTTTGTGTATGGCGACACAGTGGCAGACTTCAAATTCCAGTGACAACACGAAACAATCCATGGTCTATTTTGTAGCTTGTATGTAAGAGAGAGCGGTTCACAATTATTGGCTGACCTGCCTTGGGGCTCAGCAATAACGTATGTGAATTCTTTAAATGAATGGCATTCCCCCTCTGATGTGTCTGCAGCCACTTTTGGCTCGACATAGAGGCACTTGTCACAGTATTTTTGCATTGCCAGATGCACTGTGGGACCAGAACGCCGGTTTGTGTTTTACTGGGAGAAACTAAGGCGGTAATTCAGTGTTTTGCAGACAAAAGTTAGCTTGTTGGTTAATTAGATTTATGCTGCATACGTGCACAGCAGGTCTGTAGTGTCTTTATACCCCAAACAAATCCCCAAGTGTGCTCATTTAATTAATGAAGCTAAAAAAAGCACCTTGTCTATTTATTGTGCGCAGCTGCCTCATTTGTAAACAAAGGCCAAATACTTGGAATGAGATGATTACACGACAAAGAAGAACAAACAAGCTGAACAGCGGAGCAACTCTCCCAGCGCCAGCCCTGAACCCCTAACTACAGGATGTTTTATTCAGCTTAAACGCACACAGAGGTCAAGTGCTTACCTCAGCACAAGCTTTAAAAAAGCCTGGACTGTGAGCCTTGACAGTGGGAGGCCACACTTGGTTTGCATTGTTGTCTCAAATGATTGTATTAAGCCCAGGGCAAGCTTCCCGCAAACATCGTCAGAGGAACTGCTTTGTCAGCATATCAGGGTTTTAGCATCCCTGTGGACATCTTGTCTTCTACATGACAGGAATATTATGACTCTGCATGTTTAGTATTGGGGTTTCATAGCATTGTATCTATCTGAATCCAGTATAAATATTATTTATTTATGATTTTCATTGCCCTCAGTACAGTAACAAAATAAAGTTTTCAACAAATGTTAAAGCAACTACATGGTTTTGTTTAACCATTTTTATTAATTTGACAAAACATGTCAAACTACTACTAAATGCTTCAGTGATAAATAGACTAAAACAATAGTCTAAAGAAAGAAGTCTAAATAATATAAGAATTTGACCAAGCATTCAATGCTAAACGTATTTGGATGAGAAAACAAAGGTGAGTGGAGGAATTCTGACCCAAACTGTGTTGTAAACATCCATCACAGTTTACAGACCTTCCTGCTTTAACATTGATTTAACTGGATTAACCGTAGTTATGCGTGCACACAGTTTTCTTGTTCTGAGAGATTATTAGACATTTCAGGTGTGCTCACTTTCACTTTACCTCCAAATAAAAATGTTTTTGATAATCTGGCTAAACCTTCTGTCTGATCATCTAAAAGCTTGTTTGTTCTCACCCCTATTTTACCCTCCGATTTCTTTTGGCACTCACCTTGTTATTTGACTTTGTGAAATTGGTGAAACGGGGATGGAGGTGTTGGTATTTATTAGTCTAAAAGCCCCTGTTTCATAATAGATGATGTTTTTTCTGTAAGTGATACCTCTGTGTCATGCTGCTGCTGTGACTTTTTCCCCTTGAGTCTTTTAAACTGGAGGTCAAGTTCCTCCATTCTTTGTGTTACGGCTACGCAAACCGTCTCCTTGAAGAACAAATAGAAAGAGAGAAACTTTAGAAGACAACACAACACAGGGAACACAGTGGGAAGTGTTTTGCTGTCAGGCCGCATAAAGACCTTGTTGTGTTTTTAGTTTTCCTGAGGGCCTGTCACGTCAAATGTGAAATGCTGATTTAGTATTTTGTGGGTTTTCTTTGTCTATGTAGTGTCCCATTGTGTTGAATTTACTCTCCTGTTGCTGGTTGCTTACTGTAATTAGTGCTGTTGCACAGTTTCCCACACCACAGTGTATAAAACAGTCCAAAAAAATAATGACACTGTGACTCAGTGCAGCTTTTTAAACAATGAGCCGTGACGCAAAAATAGTTGTCAAGCTTATTACGTCTGTTTAGTCTGTACATAACAAAAGAAGGCATACATCAACAGTTTTACTTACATTTCAATCTGCTGAAGGAAGGAAGGAAGTTTGATTTCGTGGTGTGGTTGGCAGACGGCTGGTTGTTAAGGATCTGCTGTAGTATCACAACACGCTGTATAAAACTCTTCAGCAATATGCTGAATCCACAACACATGCTGTATGTTGACAAAACACCATGAGCGCAGATGTGGCCTAACATCACTCCTCCCTTCCTCTTCCTTCAGAGCAGATACGTTTTTATCTAGCTTCTAATGTTTCTTTGAACTTGCGTGGTATACCAGGCGGGCTTTACAGTGATTCAGATCTGGCAATTCATGTTCTTCTTACCTTTCGGCCACAGGTAGTTGATTAAAACCCATTAAAAATATATATGATTTTTAATACTTTAATACTTTAATAGTCTCTTTAATCATAAATGTATACTTTACTTTTTGTTCTAAACCAAATATTTTAACCACAATAAGAAAGTTGGTATAAATAAACAAACTGATTGCAACTACAGGTGGCTGATGGGGAATTGTTTGCATTTCTTTCCACTCAGATATGTCTTATGATATTTGTGTCACTCAGCTGTAATGTAGCTTTTGAGACCACGAAGTCAAAATATTGAAAGATACCCTGCAGAGTTATCAGGACAAACACTGTAGTCTAATATTTACATTCAGTATTTCTCAACAAAACACGCTTTGTGTATCCTTAAAGCCTAACAAATGTGTTCAATGCATTTTCTTTCCTCAAAACATTTTCAAAGCTGATTTTAATCTATATGTTTTAGAACCAGCATTCTTTACATCCCTGTTTACATCATCCAGCAGTCTTCTTCTTCTTTTCTGTTTGCCAAGGGACGTCACACAGCCCCTGTTTAATTGTATGTCCAATATTTGCATTACCACCCCCTACAAGTCAACACAGTACTTGTACTCATCTGTGTGGTAATAGAGGATGAGATTTAAACAAAACGGGGACCTGCTCATCCAAACATTACTCCTTTCATCATGGAGTGTTCACACTCTCCCTAGTGTAAATCTACCTTTCAATCCTATGTACATGATACAGTATAAAACAAAGACAGACATCGATCTAGTCTCTGTCATTATTCACAAAAATCGGGCTGGTGGTTGACAAACAAACCGAATACATTACCTCCTTGGCAGAGATGATTAGTGCTGAATTTATTAGACGAGTATAAAGAAATCTTTCCCGTCCTTAAAACCTTCCTTACAGACTTTATCTACTCTGCTGGATTGGTTTGGTATTCTTAGCCAATGTTTTGAGCACAGCTGGACTGCACAGCTGTCTGAGGGCACTGGGAGGCAGCGGCCAAGGTTTCAGAGATCTGGGAGCCTGGCTGAGTGTCTGTCCTGACCCGAGCAGGTGACATCTCTGAACATAATTATTTGAAGAAGATAGAGACACACACACACACACACACACACACACACCTCTGGTCAGACCTTGCGGGATTTTTGCTTTGTCCCAATTTTCTGTTACAGAGCACAGCGGTCATTAATCTGTCAACTTATTTTACCTCCCATATTGCCATATTTTCTCACCCACTTTCCTAGAGCTATGGCTAATGGCCCCATTTCAATGCAAATGGACCGTGGTACCACAACAAACCCCCATCCATATTTAAAAATGTGAGCCAGAACTTTCCCTACCTCTTTACCTGTACAATAAGTTATGTCATATATCACAGTGCATTTATGTTTTTCATTTTGTTGTGATTCCTAATTGACGGTGTGTCTTAATCCTCTCGTTGGAGAATACAGTAAAGCTGAGCCTGTGTGCTAATAGACCTTTTTCACATGTCACCGTTGGAAAAGCATCAGTGTAAAAAAATCAAATGAATGACTTCATTTGGCTGCTTTAGTTTCAGGGTCATGTTATCACGGCCCCACTGTCATGGCTTACTGGGACACTTAAATAGAACGGAGTCATCATAATGTTTTTAGTAATACCTGTAAATCTTGTAGAAAAAGTAAAACTGGGATAAAAACCTTATTATCTTGACAATCTGAGCTGTAATGTAAGAGAAGAACTTTAGGGCTCCAACCAATTATTACCTCCATGATTCGTTCAGACTCTAAAATGTCACAAAATGCCAATCATAATTGATCAACAGTCCAAAGCCCAATGACAAAAGAACATAAAATGTGAACTTGATTATCAAATAATGTTTTGTTGTTTAATTGTTTTAGTTGAGTTCATCTATGTGTTTCTTTTCAGATTGATTATATTGTCTGAAAAAATTAACTTCATTTTATCAATCAATTTTTTGCAGAATAATAATTAATTACCAGGTGCGCCACAGTTCGGTCTCATCCACTTGTCTTGTCTTGGCTGAATCTGAAAATGAAGGGTTGTTTTTTATCTGAACATGTCGCAAAGTGGAAATGATTGCAACCAATGTTGTTCTTTATTCTACAAACAGTGCAGTGTTCATCCCTTGAATAGTAATAACTGAAATAATAAATAACCTCCTCCCTGCTCAACTACTATAAACACATTATTTAAAAAAATCTCCCAAATCTGTGCCCTTTTTTCCCCTCAGAATTGACTCACGCTGCTGCATTTATCCAGCAGCCACTTTGTGATTTGGTCCCAAAGAACCACTGCTGCAGTACTGATTAGATTTACAGTTTTGTAAACAGTCCAGATAAGATGCCAGAGCGGCTGGACTTTGCTGCCTTCACAGCAAAGCACCATTGACATCACTAAGTGACTGGGGTGAAAGTGTCCTTGGAGGGGAGGGGGGGGGGGAACCCTTATCCAGGATAACCTGAAAGGGGACTCTGAAGTCATTGAATTACTCGTACTGCATCAGTTCTGGTAGGAACTCCACTGAGCAGTTTAGCGGTGGCATGGCTCTGTCCACCTCTTCGGTCGAGATTTAAAAACCTCAAAAACTCTTGGATGGATTGGCATGAAATTCTTACTGACTTTGATGATCCCATTTCCACCTTCACCATGAGGATGAAGTTTGTGGTTTTGAGTGTCTCAACAGCTATGTATTACCTTTTTTAAAATTTGGTACATGCATCCATGTCTCCATCAGGATGATTTAGTGTTTAGCACTCATGATAACACGCTAAACATGGTAAACATTAAATCAGCATGCTATAATTGTCATTGTGTAATGTTGACGTTACTATGTAGTAGGGCTGATTTATGTTTCTGTCAAACGACTAATCGATTAGTAGAGTAATCTTTGCAGCTCTACCATTTAGCTCAAAGTACAGCCTTCCGAATGATGAGATATTTCTTTGATTGTTGGAAAGAGAAGTACAGTGTAACTGGCCGGTTTACATGGGCTCAGACGTCAAGGTTAGTCAGAGGACGGAGGCACAATTTTGTTTGGCCATGATCCCAAAAGTAAGTTGTCAGGAGAATATTTTACATTGGATGTAAACGTATTGGGCTCCATCATCTGTTGTCACTTGTGCATGATTATGAGAGTTTAAAAGTACATGAAAAACAACATGCCATGTTCCCATGAGCAGCTGTGATTGGCGGAGGTAGTTAGTGTGATCATGACATTCACAGCTGCTGCAGGGAGGCCCATATGTGCTGATGTACAGGCCTGGAGCCTTTCTGACTTCTAGTTTGCTCTCACGCTCTTTTTGTCCTCTCTCACCACCACCATCATTTTCACTTTCTCATCAGCTGTGTCAACTGCCCGGTGTCCTGCTATAATCCATCTCACACCTTCTGACTGCGTAGCCCACAGTCGTTCTCAGACTGTGGTCAGTCACATGAGAAAACAGACAAAGCGGTAAGCAGTTTGAGATAGAGTTGTGTATCAGATTGAAATAGTTCCCAACCAAGATAAAAACAAATATCCCTGTGTCCTGTTCATCTGCAGAAAATCCAGATTATTACAATTGCACTTAAATGGGGATGCACTCGTTTTGCTTAGAAATAAAGTTAACAAACTACATAGCCTGTGACGATGAATCTTTTGAATTTCCAGCTCTAACTTGTTGTAGTCATGCTCATGCAGTTTTCCTGTGCATTATGAGGTTATTACTGACATTTGACTTGTGCTTTCCCTTCAAATAAAGTGGTTTGCAGAATATTTCTAAACTGTAGACTTGTTTACAACCCGTCTGATCGTCTGTTTCTTGTCTCAACTTTGTGATGCCGCTGTCTTCCCAGATCCCAATACAGATCTATCATAACCCTTAGAAAGAATGTCCAAAATTATGAAAACAAGACCCAACTTAACCGCAATTCTCCATTACATTTAAATCTTTGGAGTCACTGATCTTCTCTCTCTTTCACGCTTCTCTGTTTCAATCGCTACTTCAGTTTTTATCCACTTTTGCCATCATTTCCTCCTTTTCAATCACTCAACAAGGTCATTTAACTTATTTTTCTTTTCTTTTTTTCAGTTTTCAAACGTGGTCAAACACCAAACATGGCTTTTTCACCGGTTTGACCAAAACAATGCTTTTACTCTCCATCCTTTTTGTTTAGTTTTCTTGCAGTTAGTGGCACAGTGTGTAAGTGGGACGGCCCCTCCCTGAGGCTGGTTGTTTGGGTATTTTTAAATACATTTCTCCTCGCTCTCTGTGTGTGATTTCTGACCTGACTATAATCTCCTGCTGAGAGGCCAAGAGATGGACGGCACACAAACACACTCTCCATTAAACACCGGTATTAATATGCACAAAAACAAACGAGACACACAGTGAGTCCTGAAGTGAAGGTTTTTTAAGTGGAGAGGCTGACTATGTGGTGGGAGGCAGGCAGACTGAGAGGGGAAGAGGTGGCAGGAAAGAACGAGGGTGAGGATCAGACGCTACGTGGGTGGTGGGATGCACGGTCGGGCAGTAACTGCGTCACAGCGTTGCATAAGAGCTTACACAGGCAGTGGGTCTGAAGAAATTAGTGTGGAGAGACGTCAGTCCTGCCTGCGCACTCGGAGAGGGCGAGAGATGTCGATTACTCAAACAATGCACAGTTCATCCATCCACACTTAACAGAACAGTCAAAGCTGCCTGACTTTTTCATTATGTATCGTTTTATTTTTACCTCTTCTTTTTAGTTGACAGATGAGCCATTATTGCCTTCCTGTGCACACTTCCTTGAATTTATAAATCTCAAAATAAAAGCATTCTCTCCCGTCATTTTTACATACAATACAGTTTATATGACACTTTCTATTTTCAGTTTTATACATAATACAGCCACATGTATCAATTATTTACTCGCCTTCTAAATGATAATTACCTCAGAACTATAGAATCTTTTCGGGCCAGTTTAAGTCTGTTCATTGACTTTTAATGCAATTTTGCAACGTCTAAAATTACCCTTGCATTCTGTCTGAACACACAACAGTGTTTTTTGCCTTATTGTCTATTATGTATTCACTCCAACAATCTAGTTAGAAAATGTAAGTTGCTCAAAAATAAAAAGGCCTTCGATACTTGAAACCATACAATATTAGCGTTGGGCGATTGTTTCTATGTAGGGGTGGGGGGAGTTACGTCACATTGCCCCAGTGAAATGCCAGCATGGACTCTATGAAATATTTGAACCTTTAAGTTTTCTAAATGCAATACAGTTAAAG
The DNA here is from genome assembly GCF_900634415.1 of Cottoperca gobio. Classification (NCBI taxonomy): domain Eukaryota; kingdom Metazoa; phylum Chordata; class Actinopteri; order Perciformes; family Bovichtidae; genus Cottoperca; species Cottoperca gobio. The sequence continues at coordinate 7,520,097 of NC_041373.1, read as the reverse complement.
TACCGGTAACCTGAATAAAGTCTGAACTTTTTATTTAACAAATAATTTAACATTATAATGGCGACTGGCGATGTAGGGCCTCGGCTCAAAAAGAGACGACTGCAAACTGGTTTGTAATTAAGGATTTAAAATTGCACCGTTACGCGTGCTGTTTAATGGGGCTCAGTAGGCGGACCCGCTGCTCCTACAGAAACATCTCTAAATGATTCTCAAGATAATATTTTTAGTTATTTCTTATTTCGAATAGTAAGTTGGTTAAGTTATCCTCGATCATCCCTTCAATCGTCTGTATGCGATCTGATTGCCAGTCTGCACTAGCCTGTTGCAAAGTGGTTCGGTTAATTCTCAGTATTTCTTTTAATGGTACGAATCTGATTTAACATTTATTCCAGAAAAACTGCACCTCTTCACTAACAGCTGCACTCCTGGTCCTTCAGTTTTAGAAGTGGATGCAGTTTTCTCTCTGTAGGTTTCCAAAATGTGGGAGGATGTTTGAGGTTTGGCCTGGATGGTCCTGAATGAGGATGTCTGACAAAATACAGAGATTCTGTGCTGTTTAAGATGGAATGTGATGCTTTCCATGTGGGCCATCATTTGCTGTCCAAACAAGGCAGACATGCCAGTTTTCCCAACGGATTCACTTTCCACCCTCTGCCCATTTTATTCTTTAAAATACACAGCTGTATGACCTTCCAGTCTTCTCTATAACAGTGTATGCTGTTATGTTCACACAACTATGTACAAGCAAACAGCTGTGAAATGAAAAGGAATCATGTTTTCAGTTATTCTTAATGGGCTGGTGTGCTTAAAAAAAGAAGCATTGTTTTATTTAGTAAAGAATTGTCAACACATCTGTTTGTATGATTTCCCTTTTATGCTACACCACTTCCCTATATCCTAAGCGGCCTTTGTTCAGGGTGTGTTGTTATTGCATCTCTTATGCGGTTTGTTAACTTGTCTGAAACCTTTGGCACACAGCTGAACATTAGGATAATAAACCTAAGTGCTGTGGTGTAGCAGTGTTTGGATAGGGGAGAGGTGGGTCGCCACCCTGTGTGCTCTGTTTATTGTGATGCCTCAGGTTGTCCACAATCTTGTCCCTGTGATGTATCATGTACTATTTGTTGTACTTGGTAATTAGAGTAATCTTTACTTTTGAAGTAATTATGTCAAATATCGTAACAGTATTGATGAGATAAATTAAGATAATGCCTATTTTCTTATTTTGTCCAAACAGGCCTGATCTCGCACTTCTCTATGAAATACTGAACAGACAACCTGCTCTGTATTATTTTTTACAATCCTGCCTACAGAATAAACCAAAATCTTTGTTCTCTTTTTCTCTCATCTGTCTGTCTCCAGTTTCACATTTGAAAAGATATTAACAGTCTTTGAATGTGCTATGAAAACTTCCAGGACACGCTCATAGATGTCCAAACCCTTAGATCAATAGATCAATAGATATAGATCAATTTGAGCACTGCTAGGATGCACAAATGGGTACCTTTGTTCCCCTTTGACCTTTTATTGATCGTGGCACTCTGAGGCAGATTGTATTTGTTTTATTGTTAAATAGGGATGAAGAGAGGGATACAGTTGCGATGTTAAATAGTGTATTTTACGTCAGGCGTCATATTTTTACCTCCCATATACACAATCCATAAATACTCAAGGAACAAATAAATTAGGTACGTGTCCGATTACTAATTAAATACTCTTTATTTGTCTCCAATCACTTAATGTGGACATAAAACCCTTGTAATGACACTTGTTACCTGCTTAATCAATCACCATTTCAAACAGTAGGGCCTCTGTTCAATGCAGGTAGTTACATGTACATTATCTGATTTGAACCGTCATTAAAGCACTTCTTGTCTCCTTCAAAGGAACTTTCTGAGAGGGGTTAACTCGTACGAATTTCTCCCAAATAAAATGACTTTACCCTCTGATGGAGAAGAACAAGTAACTTCTCATATTTACTCCCCAGCTATTGATTGTTGATTGATTTATGGGTCATTTAACAGGTCATAGTGAGGTTTAGTGGTATTGAAGGCTGTCTTTGAAGGTGTCCATTCAGCAGATTAATAATGTAATGAAATGGTAATCTACTCTCTTTTCATTCAGTGCACATGCTCCTCTTTCTGTAGGTCTCCCTCTGCTGTTTGGTTTTCCTTTTCAATGTGGAATGGCAGGTGTGGGGAGCGGCCCTCTTAAGTAAACATCTGATTATAATCTGTGGTTTGATTGTCTTTCAAGCAAACCACTATTAATACTAGTACTTTACAGGGCTCTCAGTATACACTATGGCACTTTCACAGTGCAACATTTACTGTAAGAAGCCGTCTTCAAGCCATCGGGATTGAGCTACATTACATGTGGGAAGCCACAGTCTCCTCAGCACTTCCATCTGTCTGTAACGTACAATATGTTGGGCACAGATGAACGAGCGGAAGGTTTTTCGTTTTTAGTAAAGCCTTTACACTTAGTTGTAGCACTACAGGCAGATGGTATCGTTCATTTTTAGCAAACACCTCTGATCCTCCTGATTTAAACCAGGATGCTCAATAACAAATGAGCTGCTTCTCCACTCTGTTTCTGCTCCGAGCACAGTGCACCACTGTCTGATGGTATTTCTTTTCATTTATAAAATGATTGGTTGACATATTGATTTTATATTTTTTTATACAAAACTCGCATGCATAAGGTGTAGTTATTACAGATATAACTAGAAAGCATTGAGAGTACATGCCTCGGCCAAAGTCTTAACAATCTTTTTGAAAAAAAAATGTTTATAAAAGAAAATACTGAAATGTTGGATCTCCATCACATACACAATCATGTAGGTTTAAGCTTTGGCTTAAAGCAGTCACCAGCACCTCTAAAGCTCAAGAAATGAGCAGGTTATATCTCATGTGTTTAATACTTACTTAAAACTAAGCATAAAAATGTCACATTGTCGTTTTTGTGGGAGTTATGTGCTGTATTATTTCTAGGTTTAATGCAGTAACTTTGTGGGGTTTTATTATCCCTGAATGTTTAAATCTATTAACTTTTTATAAGATTTTTGTATTTTTATCTAATATCTGGAAGAAAAACATACAGTAATGTAGAGGCTGAGGTAACCACTGGGGCTATACCATATATCAAGAAATATAAAACGTTATTTTCTACATCACTGCATGTAAAGTATTTGCCTGGTATTGGGAGACTGCAGAATTGAAGTTGCGAAGTTAAGGTCAGTGGCTGTATCCACATACAGTAGATTTGATCTGTACACTCTTTTCTGGCACCATGTTGCTTTTGTTTATTCTTCTATTGGTCAGTTCGTTCGACCCGACACAAATCGCTTGCTGAAAACATGATGTGCCAAATGTAATCTAAAGTATGTCTGAAATAATGGTTGTCTGGTCTATTCACTTTTGGCACTTTTCTCAGGCTCTTCTACTCTTTATTTATTTATAATATTCTAATATTTGACCACTTATACACTAGCTTAATGAATTACAGATGGACCCTGTAATTTCTTTCCAGATGGTGACAGTGTGCTTCTTAATACTTTAATTCTTTTCGGATGTAAAGGAAGAATTTGATCCTCATTTTATTATTACCATAACACATGTATTTTTTTACTTAGAAACTGTGTTTTTCTCAAGTTTAAACCTCATAGGACCATAGAAAAGAAAAAACCTGTTGGGGAAAATGACAATGTTTTGACTTTACTCTGAGGACTCTTGTTTACTGAACTGGGTGCTAGTTTTGGACTCTGTCTTCACTCCTGTTGACATGGAAAATCCCCTCAGTCTCAACCTTCCTCCATGTGAAGCCTTTTTGCCGTCATGACTCAGATTTTCCTCTTTCCCGCTGACTTCTATAAACACACATGTCATATTTCAGGTTTTCCAACTCACCACAGTGATAGTAGTCTCACTGCTTCTCTTCTGCTGATTCAACGACATTAATTGTTTTTTTGCTTTTTCTCCCCTCAGTCTGGGAGAATAGAGGGACGAAGAGAGAATGAGGATCTGCTCTCCAGTGTGAGTTCTTGGGATGCTTGACAGACCTGTACGCCATGCTTTTCTAAGGCCTCCAGAAGCTAAAGACAGGGTGTCATTAAAAGGTAAGTGGAATCTATTGGATGAAATGTGGTTAAAATTTGAACAAAAGAGACATTTTAACTTTGAGCTGCTCTTGAAGTTTGATTGTTTTGCAAACGTTCTCTGATTACTGCAGGAATCTTCTCTCTCCCAAAGCTGCTGCGTTAAGTTGTGTTAATTCTCTGACATCTGAAACCAAGCATTTCTGGTAGAAACTTTATTGACATTAAGAATTGGCTGCAGCTTGTCACACACATAACAGTGCACATCCTATCATGTGTGGATGTTAACACATTCCTGCTGTGTGGGAGTTAGCAACAGATCTTAATCATGGATAGGGTTCTGCTGTAATTCCAGAGCTGGAGGCGTAACCCTAATCTCTTTGGCACATTATACAGTAAATCAGAGTGTGGCTAAGTCGGGTCCCTGCCAACTCAATACAGCCATCCCATTTCTGTGGATTTATGACAAGGATTTACTAGGAGTAGTTATTTCAATCTACAAAGCTCTCTCTCTCTCTCTCTCTCTCCCTTGTTTTCATTTGTGTTTGAAACTGATGAGCTACCCCCTGCCAAGTGCTAGACGTTCACACTAGTTTTATTTCGGAGGTGTTCCTGGGCTGCTTTGTGACATGGAGGATTATTTTGGAAGTAAGGGCCGGCTGGTCGAGGCCAGTTTTAGCTGCAGTGTCCAGAGGGAGTGATGTCCCCACACAGTCAGTGCGGACATTGATGGATGACCTAGATCTTTGTCGGTTTCTTGTCCCAGACGTGAGGTGTTGTTATGAAAATATAGATGGAAGCAGGCTGGGGGACCGCAGAGAGATGGCAGCTCAGCCTATGATGGATGACCCCCTGCTGGGCATCTGCTATAGATCCAGATTAACTAGAATTGAAGCCTCTAAGGAGCCACTTTCAATGTTCACCAGTAATTGGCCCACAGACGGCACTCACAAATGTTTTGTGTATCTCCTGTAGGATAATAAACTTTATATGACTTACGAGGATAAACCACCAGACAGATGTACAAAACATTTCTTATGAACCACACTAGAATTATGTGTTGTAAGTGGAATTTTACTTTATTTCCCTCATGGTTTTCCCTTGGTTATCCTGGAGATGAGAGGAAGGAAGCCACAGAGTAGTCATTTTACTTTACTGCTTCCACCTGTAAATCAACTCGCTCAAAAGGGGCTGAGTCATGTTAGGCCCCCCCTCTAGCCTATAAAGAGGCAGTGTTAATGGTGGCATTCACAGAGGTGATTTGCAGCCTGCTTCTTTATCCCAGCACTGGTGGCCTTGGGGCGGCTGATTGATGGTGTTTGTTTGTCCAATCTTGGACTCTTAACAGAGAGTGGTTTCTGTTGCTTTGGCTGCAGGGGACGGGACTTAACTTGTGGCATATTCAGTGTTCTCCAGACCTCCCGTTGAGACCGATGTGACCGAGAATGACCTTGAAGTCCTTCTCCTACGTCTCATTGCTTGAAGGACAAACTTTGTGCCTACCAGTGTGACCCAGTTTTAGGAGCAGGAAGAGAGAGAGGGAAGTGTGCGTGCGTGTAAGGCCTAGCCTACTTCTCGTACCCTACTTTACCCCTCTTCATCTGGAGCTGACCTGCTGAGCTCCGACAGCGCCATCTCATCCTGTTGTATCTCTTTTTTTTAAAATTCATTTTGGCCAGATGGTGGATTACAGGTCAAGGCAAAAGCTGAATGCTGTTGCTATCACAAGAAAATACTCTCATCCACTGGTTACACAGGATGTTAGACCCTAAATATTATATAACACATGGATATTCCACATTGATTATAGCAGGAAAGAGGTATAAAACAAAAATGTATACATTCAATTTCACAACTTGTGTTCCATAAATTTACGCCAATCAGCATTTTCATTAACAACTACACGTAATGTTAAAAACGGTTGTTACGTTATGGCGTTATTGTTATAAGCTGAAAAACTTTCTGACCTGCATTTTTGCTATTTTGGTTCACTCGCCACTTTCACCGCTCTCGACAACCTTATTTCCAGGAGCAGTAAACTGTTTTCAAAGTTTGTTTACTCTGTCTAATATTGGTATCTAATAAGATAGTGGTCATACCAGCCCAAGTAAAGGGTGTAGCAGCAAAACTCTGTGATTTGTGTGCGATGCACAAACAGTGCACTTTCATGAATTCAACGTTTTGTTTGTATGTGAAAGAATGATTTTTCTTTTGTTCATTTGTTCTTTCAAGAGTTACCTAGTCTCACTTTAAAATACAATGAACCGTCTTAGCCTAGGATTTTGCTGTGCTGTGAAGAGAAACACAAGTTCTTCTTTTGCTTTTTGTTGCTGCCCCTTGTAGTTGATAGACATGTCATCTCGAACTGAACCCTGGAACCTGTGTTATTCAAATGGACTGACATCTTAAGAGTTATAAATGAAAGCTTCCTTGATTCTTGTATTAAAGTTTTCTTTGGTCTTTTCTTTTATCAGAACATTTAGAGTTGAGTTAGGCATGCCCTAGTTGTTACCAATATGTTTTGATTGAATTGATCATTGTGGGATGTTTTGAAGATGAGATAAGAAACATTTACTGTCCATTACATTACAGGAAATGGACATTTTTTCTTTGGCATTCTGGCAACACAGTAACAGACAATAAGAATATATAAAATACAATATGTTTCAAACATCCAGCGCTGCCTCTTGAAAGGTTACGGTCCTCTCTTGTCTTTGCTTTTAAGGAACATCAGTACTGATCTTTGCCAGGTCTACCTCCTTTAATTCATAGTGACGTCTTCTTTAATTAAGAATTTGCTCAGTAATTAACTGAGCTTTGGTGTGTGTGTGTGTGTGTGTGCCTTGCTGTGTTTTTAGATCAGATTGACAGTTGTGCTGTGTTTGAAGTTTCTACATGAGAGTTTTTATACTTAATTATAACGTTTGCATCCTTAAACTTTAGTGTTTAGTTCCCACCAGTTTCCCCTCTTTCTTCTACACCTTCAAGCTTGTTTTCTCTCCTTCTTTTCACTCTCATCTTATTTAGTTTTTGTCTTTCACGCACTTAGATGAAGACTCAATTTTGACAGATGAAAGGGCTGAAATCCAAAAAGCGCAATTGTGGCAAGAACAGACTTTTTAAAGTGTGATGATATCCTAATGCAGTTCCACTTTCTTTTTACTCTCCATTCCTTTCTACTTGAAATGGGCAGAGAAAGTAGAAGGGTCTTTAACTGACAGCTCGCCTTTCCCTGGCTTTCCGTTTCTTTCTTTTCTTTTTATTGCCTGACAAAGGCAGCAGAGGACTTTGCAGAGTGTAGTTTCGTTGGTTAAAGGAAATGGTTGAGGAGGAGTGGAGCAGGGAGAGAGGAGGTGTATCTGTTAGAGAGAGGCTGGGCTGTGCTAAGAAGAGAAGGAGGAGGTGGGAGAGGGGGGGGGGGCAATAGAGAGAGAGAGGCAGGGGAGGGGACTGTGCTTCTATTCACATTGGCGGCATTTGGCTTGAGAAGGAGCTGGGGGGGGGGGGTTGTTAGAGGAGTTTTCCTCTGGAGGGCTGGTCAGAAACGGAGCCAAACATCCAGGAGAGCAGGAACATAGTGAATGTTTGAGCCGCTGAAGGAGCTGAGGCTGAAAAATAACAAGGAGCTGCTCAGACACCAGGGCAGATATGCAAGGAACAAACTGGGGTAAGAAACTCTGTGAGGAGGGACGTTGGTGTAAAGGGAAGTTGAATTTATTACCGTGACAATAAAAGTGACAGTAATGTTTGGTGATAGCTGTTTGAGCTTCATTCACTGTTTGACTTATACAGTCACTTTGAACAAATTACTTGATCTTTTATGTGCAAGTTTGCTTCTGCAGACAAATTATTAGAGCTGCAACTATTGGTTGGCAACTATATTTGAAGCCAAATCACAAACATTCTCCATTCTCAATTGTGACAATTTGCTGTTTGTCTTGGAAATTGAAGCGTGCGTGCGATCATTGAAAGTGTTCAGTGCACCAACCAACAAGCCTGTAGGCCACTCATGAGAAATCCCTGTTTAGTTAACCATTTCCTTGTTATATGGGTTATAATGGTACACCATGCACTTTAAAATCAAAAACGTAATGTTTTTATATTTATTTATTTTTGCCAGGAAAGTCCTTGAGATTAAAAAATCCTGTCCAATAAAGGCAACAGTGACAGATAACACAAAATATGCCACAAAATGTATTATCACACTGCAACATAATTGGGGCTAAAACAAATAGTCGATTAATCGGTCAGTCGATCCTCAAAAGTATTAACAATCAATTACTTTTTTTTCTTGTCATTTACTAAGCAAAAATGTCAGCTACACAAATGTGAGCATTGTAAATGGAATACATTTGAGTAATTGGAAGATGTCAGCTTTGGCACGTTATAGACTAGACAGTCAATCAACAGTAAAAATAACCACTCTCTAATTGGGAACATTAACATTTGACATGGTGACCGTAGTGTCTGCCAGGGCTGCGAGGTGTCTACATGTGGAAAGGTAGGTTGTCTACAAAACCAAAATAGCTTTGTTACACTTTCCCTCTATGTTCCACTTTCTAGAGAGAGGGGGAATAATAAGGTGATGGGAGGGGGGGGGGGGAGTGTGATTCAGAAATTTGGGCAGAGAGATGGAGAGTGGAGGAGGGGATCTCCAGACTCATTTGTTTGTTCCCTCATACAAGCTGAAAACTGAGACACCCTCTCCTTCCTTCCAGTCCGTCTCTTTACTTCTTTCGGTCTTCCTCGAGTCAGAGGTGGTGTTCTCAGAGATGTGGGCCAGTATAAAAAGGAGAGTTTCTTTTTTCCTCCTCAACCCCAACACTTCACCTGGTGTGAGAAATATTTTTAGACTCTCACCTCTGAGGCTGTGGATGTGTGCTTATGGCGTGGTACTAACAAAGAAGGATTTAGAGCAGTGCTCCTTCAGTTTGTCTCAAAGCAGGTTTGTGTGACGTTGCAGTATTGCAGGGCAGGGCCAGCAAGCCGTGTATACTGTACCTTTGTAATACGACCTCTATAAAAAAGCTTTTATACTGTTTGCTGCTCTGATTGCCGGTCTCAGACGAAATGTTGCTCTGAATGCCACTGAATGCATCAGCATTTATCTTTACTTACTGCTGTATGCGTAATGAAATACACTGAATGGAGTGACCAGTTTGTGACAACAGACTCTTGTTTCACATTCCAGTGAGATCTTGAGAAGAAGAATCTTTAAATGTATTGATCTCAGAATATATATTTCTGTTCTCTGATGCTGCTCCCATTTAATCACGGAAATAAAACGTGTAAAAAGTAAAGGGACATTTTGGGACTGGTTCAAAGAATATCTGGATTTTGATATGCTTTGAATCTAATCTAACAGTGTTAAGGCCCTGTCACACATATCCGTATGACAGAAATGTATGCCGGCACATACGAAATATCGGCAATAGGTTGATATAAATTAAGGGTAAATTGTGATCGTTTGAAGGAAGCAGACGACACGCCAGACATGCACAGTTCCGTATGGCAGAAACATATGCCGGCGTATATGAAAATTAGCTCAAGATTTGTCAGAGTCCAAATACGTCCAACTTTTCCACAGCGGTGTTGTAGCTGACGTATACATAGCGAATACATAACAAGTTATTATACGCATGTCAAACATTGATAGCGTATCACTTACCTATTTAAAACGTATCAGAGCGTCTGGCCAACGGAGCTGGAAAAGTGCCCTCTGGTTCACGTCATGCTGATGCTGGAGAACGGATAGAATGCTGAACGCTAGCTGTACTGTAGAAACACGTTTAATAAGTTACTCCGTCGTCAGGCATAATGTTAACATAGGGTAGGAATAGGTTATCCACTCGTTATCAATAAATTGGCTGTAGGGTTCACCGTCAGCCGACGTAGCCTATATCTAACGTTCCTCTAACGTAGTCACGTAGGTATTTACGTAGGTATTCACATACTATATTCACGTAGGTAAATATTCAACTACGTATTCACGTATGTCTAACGTCACGTAACGTCTGCATATCTTATGAAGCACATGTCGGGTATGTCCGTTAATTTTGAACATGCTCAAAACATCAGTGTTCACCGCCTGCTCTTAACGAATACTACTTATACCTTACCTTATATCAACGTACACCAGCGTGTTGCCAATATTTTGTATACGCCATATTTTTGTATATCTTATGCATTCATTGGGCATTCGTCTGATACATTTTGTATTAGGAAGTGATACGATATCAATAGGTTAGACATGCGTATCTGTGTACGTTCACTTTTCCGATCCGATGAAAAGTTGGACGTATTTGGAGTCTGACAAATTTTCGTATACGCCGGCATATGTTTCTGTCATACGGATATGTGTGACAGGGCCTTTAGGAAAGAGCAATATACAAAACATCAGTTAGTTATTGTAGCTATCTTGGCAAATAACTGGACACATTCTAGGTTATAGTTCTTAAAATGTCATGTCAAGTCACAATGTCCGTTTTTGCCCTAGGCACCAATTGTAGTTATCATTTTTCATTGTTTGTTCGGCCATAGTAAATGTTAGCTCGCAATGCAGAGACCTCTTAATGCACAAGTGAGTTGAAGAGCGAGTCTGTTGCGTCAGCTCCACCTTCCCTCTCTGGTGGACCAACCACTGCTGGCTGATGGAAACTATTGCGTCACTAACGGCTACTTATGATCTTTCCCTGGAATGTCGCCATAGACATAGATAGTTCATAATACTGCAAATGCTAGCGCTTTAATCAGTGGGCCATATGCTCAATCATTACCTCATCCAGGGATAAATGAGTGACTTAAGAGACACTCATTTAATGTATTCTTAAACTATTAGTTCTTAAATATTGGGTATTGTTTTGTATTTACAACTTTTTTGTTGCTCAATAGATTAGATTAAAGATAAGCCTAAATAGACTCAAATTTGATAAGCCGATTTTGCTCTGGATTCTGATTCGATAAAACTGTATATATTGTAAAAATATATGCAATTATCTGGGCAGGATCTACCACCAGTCCTGATGACCCAATTTCATTGTGTGTCAGTTGCAAAGTGTTTAGTAAAAAACATAAATCACAAAAGCAACTTGCATAGTAACCGGTCTTCCTGTCTTGAAGAGGGGCTGTGTGTCACAGTATGGTAAATATTCCAAAATAAATGTGTGTTTAAACCCGGTTTGGTTTGTGCTTATATGGTTAAACAAGTTTAAAACAACAAACTCAAGTGTGTAGCATGTGTGTAAGCCTTTAGTTTGAAGGGTGTTGAGCCAGTTTTATGCAGCGTGATCACAATTTAATACAATTGCAGCAATTGCAGATTCGCTCTCTGCTGCTTTTCTCTATATGAGAAATTCTATAAATAAAAGTGTCAGTGCTGAAAGATTGGAGATAAAACCCTGAAGCTTTGGTGTGACAGCAGATCCCCAGAACTGCTACTGCTGGCTGCTGCAGAGAAAAATGCTCGACACAGGGGAAATATTACTTTAAATCTCTTCTCTCAAGCATGTGGCAGTGTAAATGATGGGACATTGGAAAAGCAGTGGCTGTAGAGGGGCCTTGTCCTCACACTGACCAATACTAATTGTGTCCATGTTTAGTCTTAACTCTCATTAACCGGTGTGCCTGCACATTCCTCCTGATGGAGGAGTGACTGAGTCTGCTGAGGGGCATTAAAACCTTCAAGGGCTTTCCCAGACAAAAACAGTCTGCTCAGTCAGCTGACTGCAGACATCATGGGGGTGGTTAAAATATAATTTGCGTGCCATGCAGTGTGGTTTTGCTGTGTATATTGGGGTGTAAATGTATTGTTATGCATTTGTATTTTAGTGCTGCAATGATTAGTTTTGATAATTTAACAATTATAGTTCTGCTGAGTGAAAAGAACGGTTTCCAGCCAGAAACAGATTTTTTATTTGTTTTATTTTACGCAACAAACATTAAAAACGGTCATTTATCAATCAAAAATGCCTAACGGTTACCATTCCAGCTTCTCACACGTGAGGATATGTAGCTGTTCTTCATCCTTTATGCTTTTAATTAAATATCCTTGAGGTTTTGGACTGTTGGTCGCCCAAAACCAACAACACTTTGGGCATTTTCCACCATTTTCTGACTTTTATAAACCAAATAATTATGCAATTAATCATTAATGCTACTCGACAGATTAATTGTTACAGAAAGAAGTTAGTTGCAGCCACACTGCAGTCTATTTACACACCATAATATATTGAATATTATCGGATTCATCCACCAGTCATTAGTTGTTAGCTGCATCTATCTTCCACTGAGAGCGTATGGAAGATCGTCGGAGAGCTATAGAACGACTGAAGGCTTTAAGATGCTAAGGAGGGGTCCTGGCCTCCCTGTCAGCCCTCTGACCCCCCCCCACTTCTAATGTTTGAGGCCCTGGTCACCATGACAACAAAAGTAAGACCAGGGCCGCATGATCATGACGGGGGCTTTAAAACCTGTGTGAGACCCCTCGGCTTTCCTCAGAGTCCCTGCATAGTTTCAGCCATCTCGAGTCCAGAGGGATTAGAGCTTATTCACTTATCAGGAGAGAGTTGGAGGGCACCAAACGCCCCCCTCCGATCAGAAATACTGATCTGAGAAGAGCCATGACAACGTGAAGGCTTTACACTCTTGAAAAGGTGGAATTAACATATCTTGGTTAGTTTTTACTTTAACCAGAGGTTTGTGTAGTTCTTAAGTGTAGGAAACCTTGAATATAATTGTTTGAGGGCCAAGAGTGCGCAGTCCTTTTCAGACATGGACCCCTTAATATGGCAATTTAACAACTTGCTCTGATGTCTGAATAAACACCCAGGTCACCTTTTTGTTAGTTATGATGGCACAAATCAGATTTAGGTGAAGGCTGTTGCAGCGCAAGTTGAAACATGAACAGAGAGAGAAAGCTCTTGTGCTCAAAGAAAATCATTTTTAATAAACTATGAAAAGCTGAGAAAGAGCCCATTTTTTATTATCAGATCAGTCTATAAAAACAAATTTTCCTGGGGAAATGAGGTTAAAAACCCTCTACAACCGCTGTAATAATCTGACAATATTTTTTAATTTTCACTCATGCCTCAATACACAACTGCATGAATGAATAAATGTATATCTGTCAAAGCGCTTCACATACAGCATGTGAGCAAATAGGATTCAAACTAGAGGATATAGTAAATACCCTTTTGCAGAATTCACTCTTGTATAACGTTACATTTTAAATTGATGCAAATGTATCAGACGGTCATTAATTAATGCTTCAACAGCTAAATAAGTTTTAAAATCCATCAGTGATGCAGCCTCTCCATATACCATGTCTGAAAGGGATTATTTTATTTGTTCCTACTAAACGAGATGAGCTCACTGACTGATCCACTTTAAGCCAGCTCTTAAAGTCATTGAGAACACCTGTAGTGTTTGGTTCCTCCGTGATTTATGTTTCAGACCCTCGTTGTAAAGAAATTGAGACATTTTGATTATAAGGACTTTTATCCGACCGCTAAACGCTCTCGATGTTAGCAATGTACCTTAGTTGGGCTGATTTCCTCCTTTTCAAAAAGGATTATATGTAATAAGTATTGTCATGGACTAATTAGCTTTTCTCAGTGCATAGATTAATCACACCAGATTAATCCTACAGGCTCTGCTCATTAGGACCGTTAATTCTGCCACACAAAACACCACATGTTGCTCCTGCTGCCGCTAACCTACGTTTTCCTTATACCGACACTGGAGCAGTAATTGGAATATGCAGTATGAGTCTTTTAACGACACACTGACACGCATTTTAAACAGTTTCTATTTTGCTTTTAACAATTGAAACTTGTAAAACACAACTTGCCAGATGAGAGGCAATACAAAGTATAATTTGAATTATACACTTGTAATTAGCAGTATGTGTCGTACAATACAAATGTACAGTACACAGAAGAGTGTGATGTTTTACCAACAGAAAAAAAAGGTAAATAATGATACTGAATAAAATAAAAGTATATAAATAAAAACTGAGCATTTATAATCTAATTATTAACTCAGAAGTGAGCACATGGATTTTAGATAATTTTCTGCTTTGTTAAAATGGAAATCGAGGATTTTGAAACCTCTTTTAATGGCCCCACACTTGTACACAGCACACTGTGACATTTAGACTCTGCATTTAACCCATCCTAGTATTAAGAGCAGCTGTTTATTATGAGCGCTTGGTGAGGGGGTCCGGTGCCTTGCTCAAGAGCACCTCGGCAGTGCCCAGAAGGTGAACTGATACCTCTCAAAGTACCAATCCAAACTCCATACTTGTTCCATTCGGGGACTTGAACAGACGACCCTCCAGTTTCTAAGCCGAGTCCCTACAAGTGAGTTACTGCCGCACCAAACTTTCTGATAATATCCTATTCTATTCTAAAACTCTTTTTATTCTTTTTTCCACAGATAGTGGTGTATATATTATATATGTCTTTGTTTTATTTGTTCACAGTGTTTCCATATAACATATTGCACTACCGGATTTGTCTCAGTCAGTTGTTATGAGTCTAAGTAGGGATCAGCCCGACATTGAGTAAGCATATTAACGCGTGATAATCACAGTTAAATCGCAGTGGTAGCCTTGTAGGCTCTCGGTAAACTTGGCAGGTTGGAAGACGACTTGGCATGGCCCTGCCATGGCAGGTGGAGTCTAGAAGTGTGTCTGGCCAGCATGCCTGCTGTCAGTCAGCCTTTCTTTCACCTTATTAGGGAACATGGACAGTCTTCTCCCCCCAGGTTAAGAGGGTTACAGAGTAGGTGAAACAAGAGGGAAAGTCCTGGCTGTTTTCCTGCGTAGCAGGGATTCACTAACAAACACATTTGTGAGTGACGTAGAGAGAACTGCAATCTTGCCATACTTTAAATCCTTCGGTCATATCTTGTGTAACTTGCTAGACAAGCCTGAAACTCGAGAGCAGCATATTATGTGACTCGTCAGCATGTTTTTGGAGCACAGGTGGCTCTGCAGTTTGGTGTGTTGTCCATTGTGCATCATGACCTCATCATCATGTGTCCTATTAGCCATTGTTCTTCACACTCAACTGTTCACCATCCACGGGAATAGTGCCTGTTAAAAGTGTCAATATTTACCAGCAGTCCTGTGAGAGTGAAACAGTAAGTGCCTGTGCCTCCTACATTGTCATATTATTTCTCACAACTATGTTTTTTTTGTGTGCTTTTAGATTTAATAAGCAACTTCAAAAGGGGACAGCTCACCCTAAAATACAAAATTTCCCTATGACCTGTAGTGCTATTTATCAGTGTAAAATTGTTTTTGTGCGAGTTGACGAGTGTTGGAGATATTAACCGTAGAGATGTCTGCCTTTTCTCTAATAAAATCAAAATAGATGGAACTCTTTTTGTGCTCAAAGCTCATAATCTACAGACCTTGTTATGAGCAGTTTCATGTAGGACCGACGCATCACCTTGCAGAAGGAAGCATGGAAGAGAGGCTCGTGCTCACTCGTTGGTGGCTGTAGTTAGAAAATATTTTCTACATGAAACTGCTAAAACAACAAGGTCTGTGGATTATTTTGAGTAATGACTAAAATATGCATTTTTGACTTAGGGATGAACTGTCCCTTTAAACACCCTCCGCTACAGTATCACAGCAAGTTCAACCTGTCTCATATTCTCTGTGTTTCTATTATCCACAGTTATGAACTTTGAGTTATTCCTAAAGCTGATAAGATGTGTGGAGACGGTAGCCTTTGTTGCTGTCAGGGGGAAATACCAGCATGTTAGGAGCCTTTTTACATCTCAAATGAAAAGAGACCCTTTTCTTCTGCTGCCTCATGCCTCGCAAGCCTCATGCCTCAAGCCCTGTTAGTGCTGCTTGAATGGGCTTCATGAATAGCCTGTCCTGGTTCTCCGTGTGTGGGCCACCATGGGCTTGTGGAACATTTGTATGCTTCAGTCTACTGTATGTCGTCTCTGTTTTGCCTTTGTTGTAGTTGTTAGAAGTTAGAAAATTCCTTGAAAGCACCCTGGTGTGGAGATTGAACAGCTAGAATTTGACCTTATTAGTATCTGGGAGGAAAAACATGGCATCTCAACCTGTATTTACTTTCCCAGATGAGATGATTAAATACCACGCCTTCAGGTTGTCAGTTTTATGCAAAAACACACAATTAACACAGGAACATGTTCAAATACCAAGTCATTTCAATTGATCAGCAATCGGAGATCTTAAATTTGCAAATGACTAGCAATTTGGTTATGAAGATTTGTGACGTGGTCTGTCCTTAAGGACCTGAGCCCTGTTTTGTATGAGTATGAGTTGACCTGGTCATGAATGGCTTCAGGCGTGTTATTACAAGACTTAGTGTAAGACTTGTCATGGACCTGAGAGTAGCCTTGGAGTTGTCTCGAATGACCAGACTTGACTTGCTATTACGAGGCGTGACCCCTAACTTGTAATAAGTTTGAAGTTAAGTCTCAAGTCATTCAACAAAAGTCCATTAAACTTGACTTGGGACTTGTTCTTAAGGAATTGAGTAGCCTTGGAGTTGAGTTCTCAAATGACCAGACCTGACTTGAGACTTTCTATTAGACTTGACTTGGAGTTGTCTTGTTAGACTTCAGACTTCCTGATCGTATTATAAGACTTTACTTATTAGAAACTTGAGTTCTCTGTAATTGAGAATAACTGTTTAGACATGTATTAAAACATCTTTGTATGACTCTCACTGTTATGTGTCTCTCTCAGAGCGAGTGACTCCTCTGAGCTGCCACCATGGCCCTGGTTCAGGCTCTGCCCATATCTGCTGAGCCCCACAACTCAGGCCTCAGTGGAGGACCCCGCAGGAGACACGCCTCTGGCTCTTCACCCCCCATCAACGCACCACCCTCCACTCTGGAGCCTATGGGTTCTGTCAGCAGCCTCATCACCACCCGCCCCGGCCACTACCACGACCACAGATCTATGGTTGAGCTGGGAGCCAGGGTCCGACGGCCTACACCAGGTGTCTCCTGCATGGGCTCCGAGTCACCCCTGGACCCCTTATTACTGCAGAGCATCCAGAAGCAGAGCTTGATGACGTCCAGCAGGGGGCTGGAGAAGGAGAGTGGGGATGGGAACTTTACCTATCTCAATGAGGACTATGTAGGCGACTGGAATGACAACAATGTAACGCGTGCGAGCCCAGGAAGGGACGCATACGAGACTAAAGGATCAGGGTTTAATGGGAACATGGGGGGACCTCCTCCAAAACTGATCCCTGTGTCAGGAAAACTTGAGAAGGTGTGTCTTTAAACTAAATAAATTTGAGATTACAATAAAAGTGTGGTGCTGTTAAACTGTATTGCATTTTCCCTGTCCTCATTGATATAAATGGGGTAAATAATAGAAACACCTACTGTCAGTGTAACACAATACAAATAAACAGCACCACAACCTACAGCCTTTAAAATGACCGTTAAGTTGAATAAACGCCACACGAAAACAGTTTCAACAAAAACTAAACATAATGTCACAAATGTTGGATTTATTGCAGAACTGTTTTAGCTTGGTGTACTGAGAGTAAATCCACACGGTACATCTTCTGTTCTATTATTAAGAAAAAAAGTTTACAGCTAAAATAACCAGAGAGCAACGCAAACATCCAATACTGCCATAAAGAAATCCCACACATTAATTAGCAACATTGACTACAGTAGTCAAACCAGAGATATTCTGATGTCAATAGCAGATTTTGCACATGCAAACCAAAGACCGATGTCTGCCTTTTGCACGCAAAAAGTAAACAAAGTATTTTCTTGAGCACTTTAGATGCTTCTTGTTCACGTTCAAAGTTCATTCTTTATCTTGAAAAGAGTAGTTGGCAAAAAACGTCTCAAAACCATTTAGTTTGAATTCAACTGGCAAAATCTGACTCGTCCTTTCACAGTATACTCTGCCAATTAATATCAAGATTATGGTGCATTTTAGATTTTGTTTACAATACTTGAGTAACTAATCATTTTAGTTTTGAGACAGCACTACTGGTGTGATCTAGTAAATGAGTTTGAAGTGATGTTAACTTTCTAGAACTTGAATTCAGATGCACTTGTTGTAAATCTTTGCTTTCCTGCTGCAGACTCATCTCATTTTATATTCCTTCTCTAGAACATGGAGAAAACAGTGCTGCGGCCCCACTGCCTTCAAACCAGTCATTCCCAAAAACCGTACCTCCATGCAATACCTATCGCCACGCCATTCTGCCAACGTATCAGAAAGCCAAAACAACCTGAACCTGCTGAGCCCCACACACATAGAGGTGTCGCCCTCCTGCTCTGAGAAAAGCAGCTCATACAGCAGGGCCCGTAACGGTGCCGGCGGCAGCAGCCATTCCTGCCAACTGACAGACTCTGGACGCAACTCCCTCTCCAGCCTCCCACCTTACAACAGCACCGGCTACAGTCTGGCATCGGGAGAGGCCACTGCTGGCCACCTGGAGCCCATGAAAAGTGCTCCGGCAGTCAGCGGACACGGACACTCCAACTCGGACAGCGGCCGCTCATCTTCCAGTAAGAGTACTGGCTCCGGCTCGATAAGCGGCCGAGGTCAGCCTCTGTCTGACAGCGGGTCCAGCGGGCGCTCCCCTGGCCCGGTGGAGGGTTACGAGGGGGTGGTGAGGGACCTGGAGGACAAGCTGAGGGAGAGAGAGCTGGAGCTGCATCAACTCAGAGACAACCTGGATGAGAATGAAGCTGCAATTTGTCAGGTTGGTAGACTGTACAGACTTTACACCTCGATGAGTCACACAAGTCACTCTGGCCTGTTCTCAAGAGTGTGCAATAATAAAAGAAATGTTTCGGTTAAAATTTCTGTAGCTTCAAAATCCATGATTATGTGTTTTTCAAAGCTTATCTAATTTTCACATTTTTAATATTTAAAACGGGGCTTTAACTCAATTCATAACATGACATTCTAAATCAACGTTGGAATGCTGCGCAGCTTTCTTCTTTTGCATGTCTATTTGTTCTGTTAAAACCAGGTATTTCTGCACCGTTGTAGATGAAGATTAGGCTACACTATTATTAGAATTATGCTATTTGTAGAATTATATTCCAGTAGTGGCTCAGAGGATTGTTTCCAACTCTTTGATTTCCAATATCTAGAGCGTTCAAAGTCAAAATGTATTAAAAAAAGATGGACAAATTCATTTAACAAAATATTCTGCTTCACTCCACATTTGTTGGCGTTGAGCTTTTCAAAAACAACATTTATACGGCCGTCAAAAAACTGTTTGCTCTCCCACTTGCTGCACACAAAACAATTGTATTCTTTTCTTTCTTTTTTGGGTGATTGTATGACGTCGACATTTGAAGCTTCATTTGAAAATTACAATAGAAGCTTAAAATAAAGTCATTCGGTACAGCCCTGATTTTAAAATTACGCTCTGTTGGGGAACTGAAAGATGAGTTTGGAATTATTTACGATGACAGGATCTTTTTGTCTTGTTCTGTAAATCCTAATGGATTTGTTCTGTCTTTCGTTGCAGGTTTATGAGGAGAAGCAGAAGCGGTTTGAGCTGGAGCTGGAGGAGCTGAGGCAGGGCTGTGCCACCAGGATGCAGATAGCCTCGCAGAAGGCCCAGCGTGCACAGCAGGTGCTTCAGTTGCAGGTCAGAACCTCTGACAAAAAGCTCAATCAGGTTCTAAAAAGCAATATAAATTCTTGGTTTTCTTGGAGGGGAAGATCGTGCAGGGCTACTACAGACGTGTGTAGCATATTAAATACTTTTCTCAAAATGACCTCTGGCTTTTAAAACTTAACCAGCTCCCTGAGAGAAAAAACTAAAACCTGAACATTTTCTTTGCAAAAATTCCTCGCTACCCACCGTTGTACTGGTGAAGCCGAAGGCGATATAATATGCCTCATCATATTTTCTGGTCTTGACTTGCTTGGGAAGCTGGTACATTTGGTGAATGTTCATCCTCTGCTTTGCGTTTAGCTGGGAGTCCTGTCACAAGCTTGTCCATGTTTGCACTAGGCTACGTCATTATGCAATGGTGGATGTCACATTAAATGTTGCTGCCAGAAGGAATTGTAGCATGGCATTGTCTCCTTTCCTTTAGTAAAGGATGGTCTAGTGTACCCTATGTTAAGGAGATAAGAAAGGAAGCATTAAAGCACCTTTCCTTTTGAATTTTTAGAACATTCAACCAGCTCTTACCATGACTGCCACTTTCTTCACTACATTAAGAGCCTCCCTATGCAAAAAAGACTATACGACCACAACCAACTAGGAATTGCTAAAATAATCTTGTACTGAAACTGGCTGTGTTCATGGCCGCAGGTTTATCAGCTCCAGCAGGAGAAGAAGAAGCTACAGGAGGACTTTGCTCAGCTTCTGAAGGAGCGGGAGCAGCTAGAGGAGCGCTGCAGCTCCTATGAGCACGAGAAGATCCAACTGGGGCCGCGACTGGAGGAGAGCAAGTGGGAGGTGAGCTGCCCAAGCTGACATTTTATTAAGAATATTAATGACCACATGAAAAGGTATGAGCAGTTAAGTTAAAGTTTATCACAGTGTCATCCTTAATGATTTTACCATTCCCCACCCTTCTCTAAACTCAATATTACACCATAATTAAACCTATTAATTATTGAACTCAAAACCTCTGCAAAGGTTTTTAAGACATAGCCCATTCATTTAACTTTTCCTTCATGCTGTGCAAAAAAGCATCTTTCTTATCCATGTATCTTTCTGTTTTATCAGAAATCAGAATCCTTTATTAGTCCCACAACGGGGACATTTATCTTGTCACAGCAAAAGAACATATGAAGTAAAAAGGCAGTACACAATAATTAAAGAGAATAAAAAATAATCTAAGTACCAAGTGGTTGATGGAAAATAAAGTGAATATTGCACAGCAGTGGTGGAACAGTCTGTTCTTGGTGTGGTGGTCTACCTCTCTATCTCTCCATGTTTGTATGTTCCGCTCTGAAGAGAGCTGCTTGTTGGGCCAAACTCCGCCGAAGAGCGTTAACTTTATCCAAACACTCGTCCTTTCAGCTCGTCCAGTTTGACATGTTTCGTGCTGTAATGACGCTCAAGATTATTTTTCATCACCGCAAGCGCGTCCGCACAAACTAGTTTCACAGGCCTTTTACTTCCACAAATAAATCATCGTTCGTCCATTTCTCCTGGAAAGTGACATTCTGCATCCTGCATTCTGTTTTACACTCGCCACGCTGCGTTCACTGATGTTAATGACAGTCTCGTTTTAATATTGAAGTTTTTTGACATGACGTGACCACGTGATGACACGTTCTGCTCGTGTTGTGTTCAAGGACCCTGACCTTGGCCAGGAAAAACAGTCAATCGCCCGTTTATTGCAGTCTAGATTTCTTTGTTTTTATTTCTAGTCGATTGTTTTGCGTGTGTTTATGAATTACCCCGAGGGCCGGATCAAATGGTCTCGCGGAGGCCGGAGGTTCCCCACCCCTGCTTTAGAGCATCAATTTGACCATTGCAGCTTCCCCGAAATACATTTATGGATGTGTTTTATTTCTCTAATTCAAATAAATGGAATTGGGACATGATTATTGTTCTTATCATTCATTCATTCATTCACTCACTACAGGAAGTGAAAATTATTTTCTGGTTTTCTTTGATAGTAAGTTGAATATCTTTGCGTTTCAAATGTTAGATGCAAACTGCAACATTTGATAGACCAAATCACACTTTAGAAGGACTTTTAGAGGATAATGAACATTGTCAGTTGCAACCCTATTTATTTTACTTCTCTTCATTATTGATGAGCATGTGCATCAAAAAATGTTGCTTTACTGAACTGAACATTTCTCTTCTTCCCTCAGGTCTGTCAAAAGTCAGGGGAAATCTCGTTGCTGAAGCAGCAGCTGAAGGAGGTGCAGGTGGAGTTAGCCCAGCGTGTGGGAGAGATCGTCTCACTGCGGGGTCAACTCAGAGAAAATCGTGGTGAGCTCACTAACACCCAGGTCCTGCTCCAGGAGGCTCACAGCACAACCCGCACACGAACCCTGGAGCTGGAAGTGTGTGAAAATGAACTCCAGCGCCGCAAGAGTGAAGCGGAGCTACTCAGAGAAAAGGTAGGACGCCTTGAGGGAGAGTTGGCTCATCTCAGAGATGCTTTGGCCAATCAGGGCCCAGGAAACAGACAGTGTCAGGTGTTCCAGGAGGCAGCAGAACACCTGCTTGCCTATGAGAGTGACGAGGCGAAGGCCCAGCGGCAGAGCAGCACTGAGGCCCTGCAGAACATGAAGGTGCAAATGGACAGGATGAGGGCTGAGCTGGCCTTTGAGTGTCAGCGGGCTGAGCAGCAAACAGGAGGCTTTGAAGAAGAGCGAAGGATATGGCAGGAGGAGAAAGAAAAAGTTATCCGCTACCAGAAGCAGCTGCAGCAGAACTATGTGCAGATGTATCGCAGGAACCGAGACCTGGAGCAGCTCCTGCAGGAGCTCAGTCACGAACTTGAGAGCAGAGAGGAGGACGAGGGCAGCGGCAACGAGATCAACTTTGATGAGATCGCCGCCACGGAAATTTGACCTGTGGGTCTCCCCATCTTTTGATTTGCACTAGTCAGCTAAGTATGTCACCCACAAGTCAAAGAACTGATCTTTTTTGTGCCAACAAGCAGATATCACAAAATGTAAAAAAATAAAACACTTTAGTTCTGCCTGCCCCACTTAAAACCCAATGATCTCTATTAAACGTCAGTAAGCCACCTCAGTCCACTGCTCCTCTGTTAAAAAGATGGTTTGGATTGTTTCAAGTGGGGTTGTATGAGGTACTTCAATCAGTTTAAGTATACACTTTGTTTTGAATATTTGTACCCTTTACCCTGCCACCAGACGGCTCTTCCCGACAGGAAGGCATTATATCCATTTATACTCTTCAAATCCACAAGGCTCCATTTACTACAGGAGTTGCTGGTCTGCCTTGATCTGTTAGTTTGGTGGTGTAGACCAGCAACCTGTTCTCTGCAAGTTAAAATGACTTTGTGACAATGGAGTCTTTCATTTGTTTTTTTGCTTTTTTTTGGATAGAACAGCCGAAGATAAGCAGAAAAGGGGAAGAAAGAGGGATTGCATGTAGCAAAGGGTCACAGACTGGATTTCAAAAACCGGGCCACTGTGGGAAGTACTCAGCCTTAGAGCATGGGCACCCACCCTACCAGGGGAGCTACCATGGTGCTCAGGAGTCTGGTGGCTTTGAAGAGAGCATATATAATGGATTCAGTTCCCTCTTGGAATGGGCTGCGGCTAATGTGGTAAAAATATAACATACACTCAAACTGATAGATATTTTTTTGGTGGCTAAAATACATTTTGTTGCTGCCCCCTTCCACAGCACTACATTTCTGCCTGTACTCTGTCAGTTTCTCCTGGGGGCGTGCTGACTGCCATCTACTGTACACCAACCATGGAGAAGTACCTCATACAACCCCACTTTAAACAATCCAAACTATCCCATCAGTGTCTGTAACTGACATCTTTCCCAGTTTTAAACATTTGTGGGAGAAGTTGTTGTGTATGAGTTGCTTCACCCAGCCCTCTCTTGAGTTGGTCATTCCTCCACCTTCCATGCTGGGTTTAACACTCCCACTCAGTCAGCTCTCATTAGTACAGTTACTTTAGCTGGAGCCCACGTTTGTTGTCGATTGACAGTAAAAGTGGGACACCACACATTCAGCAAGTAATGACAAGAGTGAGAATCAGAGCTAGGTGCTGATGACGGTGGATTTGAGGGAAAGTTTTAGCCTCCTGTTGTACACATATCCTGGACACTTTACCCTAAATGTTGGAAATAATATGAACATCTGTACAGTCTAATGTAATTAAACACAGTAACATCTGGATTAAATACCCCCTTAACACCTTACATCCAGTGCACGTCAGCTTTTCTCTTGTGCACACACATGGTTTGGATCATAAGATATCACTTTTCCTGTAGTGTAGGAGTACCACAATATATGTACAGTAATATATACTGCAATCATGAAATTGTTCAGGAAAATCAATTTTAACAAGTCATACCAGTAAAAGCACAGGTGTAATTAATAACTGCGTTCCCATTACCAGGAATAAGAGACAGTTCCAGGGTTAAAATTAAGTGTCTCAGCAATGTATTTGATAATTAGAGAAAGTACTTTACTACTACTCAAGATGGTAAAATACATTGATTACATAACTGAAGGGAAATCATGCACTGAATGATGGGTGTTAAGTAAAACTACTTTGACATGACTGTTTTTCTACCAACCTTTAAGATCTGTTTCATGTGTATTTACTTTCCTGTTCCTCTATTACTGCTGATTGCATCATCCTCCTCCTCCTCTGTAAATAACCCCAACAAATCAAAGTTTTCTTTATCTCAAAAAGTAAAAACATAGCCACTGTGAATAGACCAAAGCAATGTCGCACATTATGTTTTGCTCCTACAGAAAAGACGCCTGAATATTAATGTTTATGTGGATGGTTGGTTGTTTGTTCCTCAGTATAATTTTATAATCCACAATATTTGTATGAAGACATAAAATGTTTATTTTCATGCTGTACATTTCTTGAACAAACCTGTTTTTAATTAAAAAAGACAAAATGTAATAGCTGTGTGTCTTACATGGAGATTTGTTCAACTTCATACAACTTGAAAGTCTTACAGCATGTTCTCCCTTAATTGTATTATTACAACACATTATAGACACGATCATAATTTAGTCTTTGTAAACACTGAGTTTTAACTGGGTTATAATGCTCTCCAGACAATCTAGATTATTTATCCTACGATCCTCAACATTTAGGAGATGTTCGCAGTTTGAGGCGTTTAACATTTTCCTGATTAGCTTCTGCAGAGAACAAATGTTTCTGAATGTCTCGTCTGCCCTCTGCAGGTCAAAAGGAGGCACACTGTTAACAGGGCTTTTAAAAAAGGCACTCAGTTTGCAGTTTGTCGTGCTGCACATTTAAGAAGTCTGATATAAACAAACTTCTGCACTCTTTTTGACATTTGGATGTTAATAGGAAACAAAATGTAAAAAGAAATGTTCTTGACAGGCATTGGCTCCTTGGTTGTGATTAAAGTGAAATATTAAAGGCATCAGGAGCACCATTTGTTTTTATGGTTTCAGGCTTTCTGGACACATTTAACTGACTTGTTGCTTGTGCGTCTACTTTTAGTGATAATGTTCTTATATTATTTCATATGCTTAATTCTCTTAAATCCAGTAAATCTGCTGCCTTAGGCCAATGTTGCTCAACAGTTAGCAGTGTCCATGTAATCATTCAACAACTAACTTTAACATGAATGGCAAAACTACCTACCTGACCTCAGAGCAGCACAGTGCGTTTCGGCCAGAGTTAAAGTCTCTGAGACTGTCATCATGAATTTATTTCTGGGACTAAACAGTCTCCTTTCAAATGCTTTTACGGACTTTGACCACAAACACCATGGGGTCTTTGGCCTTGTTGCTGAAGGCTTTTCGGATGATGTCGACAGCATGCTGATGAGTCACGCCTTGCAGCGAGACTCCGTCCACTGACATCAACTCAAATCCAGCCTGGGGACACGAGAGGGAAAGTTTAAGTCAGACCGTAAGGGACACAACAAACACAGTGCAGACAAAGTGTGAACAGGGTATCAGGAGGTCTTAAAAAAACCCCCATTAAATTAATTTTCCTTGAAGGCCTTATAGTATTAAAAGGCTAAAATTGTAGTTCCTGAAGTCTTAAATATTTGCTCCTGCTTGCCAAAGTCAGTAATGTTAGTCATAAAATCATTGTGTACTGGGTTGCACACTGTAGGCAGATGTTAATCACCTGTAGCAAACTACTGCTAACAGCAGCTAGAAAGCTCACCATCTGTTTTCTAAAGACAATTTAACTTGAAAGAACTTAAATGTGTTAATTGTTTTATTGGTTATTCCATATATCCATTTTCTGCTGCTCATCTAGGTCAAGATTGCATTAATTTAATGTATTTTATAATCAGGAATTGTGGGTATATATACACACTGCAAAATAATTTGACAAATTATACTTGTTTTCCATCATACATCTTACTTTGAATAGTATGTGTGTGTGTGAAGTATTAAAAAGGGCTTAAATTTAATTTGGTGACCCTGGTCAGAGACTGAGTCACCTTGAGCACTTCACAGGTGGAGGCTGCTCCTCCAGGAAAGATCTTCTCGATCTTTACTACCGGCTGAACCTTCGACTCCATCCCACCAGATATACTGATGCCTGAAACACAAACGAGTGGAGTCAGTCATGCATTTTATATTTGTGTACTTACAGCGTCAAGTGTTTCACAAGTACTGGTTTACTATGTACAGTAGAGAGGCAAAGTGAGATGTTGTACTGTGATGTGTGCACATCCATGTTTACATATTTTTAATTAACATGACAATGGAAGAAGATTGCATACAGGTATATAGATAAGTGTCTGAGGAGGAGAGATATACGGAAGCTGCTTAAGTCAGTTATTTACTATATTAACTACCTCTTAGTAGTGTCTAGCTAGTTTTCTCCAGGTTTTGAGATGTCCGTCTGCGTCAAACATGTGTCTTTCCAGAAACACCACCCCAAAAAACAACAACCGCAGTATTTAATTTGTGGGTGGAGGCAGAAATCTCAGACAAATACCTCAAAATCTGGACCAATAAAACCAAAACTATTTGCATGTTAAAACATCTCTCAGGGTAATTTGGGTGAACTGAACCGTTAAATGAAATCGTACCCATTTATAATATGATTCTGACAGAATTCACCAAACACATTTACCCAGTGACTGTTTGGTCTTGGAGATGCTGACAGTTTTGAGCTCGTACTCGTGTTTAGGCTCGGAGCTGTTGAGTCTATTCTCTGAGGAAGCCTGATGTCCGTTTATCTGTTCGCTCCCCACTCGCTGATCCGGACTCGATCTGAACACCTGCGACAACAAGGGCCGACTCCTGCGAGCAGCACTCTGCAGCGTGAACACACTTTCTTTACTCCCATCTTCGCTTTTCTCCTTTTTGCCTGTGGAGTAGCCGTTTCTGAACGGGGACCTTCCTCTGTCTGAGGCCGCGTCTGAAGTTGAGTGCAGTGAAACTTCGTCAAAGTGGACGGAGCGAATCGTGCCGATGTCTGTTCGGAGAGGAGGGCGGGAGTGATCGCTGTGGGCCAGTAGCCAGTTGGGGAGCATGGGGCTGGCAGAGGGCGGAGAGTCTCTGGACTCTGCGTTGTATCCATCCACTGGTATGTCCAGCAGCGGGGTGAAAGACCTGGAGGGATGAGGCCTCTCCCGAGGCCCCGACACACTGAGTTTCTCCAACTCTTCCAGTAGGTGGCTCTCCTTCTCCACCTCATCGGCATTGTGGAGCTCAAAACCTCCCCTGTAATCTGGAGGGATAACAGAGATTACATCAGCACGTTTCTTTATGAGCCGAGCAGTCTTAACTGAAGGTGTGGTTTAAAATTGAATGAATGGAACCCCATAGATAGAAAGTTATGCATATTAAAAATAAAAATAAAAATACTCATGACATAAGATTTATGAGATATAACAGATACTGAGTCAAAACTTCTGCTTAATATCTCATCATTGACTTCCTGAATAATTATTTTGTCTTAGTATTTCTTCATTGACTACTTTTGTTTTATTTTCCATCACACTTAACTTTTCATGTATTTGTCTTTTTCTTTGCAGAAATAGACTTCCATAGAGATGATCCATCTCTCAGAACAATATAAAGAGCATCACTTGTTTGAATAAATAAAACTGTACATCTTGGGACACAAGACACATTTCAGAAAGATATTCTAATTCATTGTAATCAAATGAAAAACTCCAAGATCTTTTTTTCTGGGAATATTAAAACATAAAAATAAAATCAAAAGTCCAAACTACATTAAAATGAAGTGGTATTACAGCTGAGGTACTGACCCGGGATGGGAGTGATGAGGCGCCGTTTTGGTGCTCGACCAGATGTGGGAGAGCGAAGAAGAGGAGCTTTGACTACAATATAGAAAAGAAAGAAAACAGTTACAGAATAGAGCCAACAATGACTGTTCAGAGTGGATTTGTGTTATATGTTTTTTGCACATCACAGGGATTCAAATCCGGATGAATCACACGTACTTGAGCGATACTTGAGGATATCGTAGGCCTCGACTTCGATCGGGGTCACC
This sequence comes from Cottoperca gobio, assembly GCF_900634415.1. Lineage (NCBI taxonomy): Eukaryota > Metazoa > Chordata > Actinopteri > Perciformes > Bovichtidae > Cottoperca > Cottoperca gobio. The sequence goes on along the minus strand of NC_041373.1, from coordinate 7,491,838 downwards.
ATGTTATTGAATGCACTCAGGTCAGGAGGAGGAAGCAGCAACCTGAGAAACAAGACAACAGGAAAGAAGAAAAAAAATGCTGAGTCATTTTCACTGTTGCATTACAAAACATTTTTAATTAAGTCATCAGCGTCTTATTGTGGAACATTTAGATTTGGGAAGATTATCCTGAAAAATCCTTAAACCCCGTCTGGCAGTATTAGTAATACAGTTTCTCTGACTCGATTTACACAAAGTGGAGGGCAGAAATCTTTATTTTGTGAATTGAGTTTATCCATTTATTATGCGCAGGCCTAAAGAAAATCTTCATGTAAATGCATCTTTCTGTATATATTTTAACAGCGATATAAGGTTGATGATGATATGATAATAATCACTGAATCAGTAGCTGTATCAAAGAAGGCCCTGGAGTAAATATCCAGTTATTCCCTTTTCCTCGCTCTCCTTACCGGACTTCCCTCAGCAGCAGCAGCTTCTCAGGTCTGTCCAGCACAGCCAGCAGGTGGCGTATCAAGTGCTCCACTGACCGCTCTGTCACATACTGTTGAGTAACAATAGAGATTAGGTACCCAGTTGATAATGATTTAACTTAAAACTTACATGTGAATTATGTTGTGAAACACCGACTCCTTCTTTTGCAGTACAAAGGTCAGCAAATCTACTACAACGTCTCAGTTTGTCTTCTTACCCTTCGGCACGTCTTCATTACAGCAGCCACCTCCTGCTCAGTCAGCAGCCTGCGGGCCATGTCCTCCACCACACCAAGCATCTCTGAATTTGGCATTGCACCGACCTGTCGTCCCCCTGAAACCATTACAGGGGAGAATCAATGTGTCATACGTTTGTCTACTGAATACAATCTCAATAAATCTGCTCCAGCAGTTAATAGTTGTTAACACAACACAGCCTTCAGTGTGTGTCACTGAAAATGGACATTTGTAAAACAACTTCCAGGGTGAAGATTTTTTTTAGATACTCCGCATTCAGTGTTTATGTGTAGAAAAAAACAAAACAGTTTTTGGCTTGAAACATCAGAGTGTGCGCTGTCTCCTTTGTGAGGCATCGCAAATGAGGCAACATCTCGTGCAGAGGGTGGAAATGGCCAAAATAGTGCTGGTTCTAAACTTGCTAACAGGACTTTTTACACATACATGTACAGTCACACTTCTACTATATTGAGGAACAGAGTCATCAGATGCAGCTACCTTTACCAGCCTTGTGTGAGGACGGTGACTTGGAGCGCCCCCTGGAAGTGTCTCTCTTGCGTCCACCTTTGAATAGCGAGTTGACGAAGGTCTTTGAGCGCTGCAGGGCGCTCTTCTCCTCTGGGTTTTTCCCTTTCTGCTTCTTCTCTTTCTTCTGCTTGATCTCTATGGTGGGATAGCAACATTAGGTCATCTACGTGGCTCAATTATTCCATCTTTCCATTAACTCTTTTTTTGTTACCCTCTCTCTTCTTGCCTCACCTGCAATGGTGACTTGGCTCTGAGATCGGCTGATTGGTCGGCTCGGTCTGCTGAGAGCCATCAGCACGGCAGTCTTATGGGACTCTTGCCTCCCCCCGCCCTCCTCTCCACGGATCACCGTGTCTTTGAGCAGAGTGGTTCGTCCAAGGCTGCGAGTGGTTTCTGCACCAGTCTTCTGAGGAAGGTCCGTCTGCATGGCGGTCTCCGTTCGCGCTGACTCAGACCTGGACAAAATAAAAACTACCATGATCAAGTCTGGTCTAGTCTGTAAGTGTGCACATGTTGTAGGGCTTTACCGAATGTCTTCCGTTTAACATTTGAAGGTTCTATTGAGGTGTTCGAATGAAGCTTTGAATGTCTGTGGTCATATAAAGATTTCAGAAATACCGGTTTTAAACAGAATGAATAGACGTGCAAAAAAATAAATGAAGCTGCACAGCAATCAGGATGTTGATTGAAATTTTGAATGTCAATGTTGTAAATGAAGCTTCAAACTATTCTGTAGAGCCCTAAAATGTTGAAGCTGTATAGTATGCGTACCATTTTAAAAGCCTAGAGCAATTAAAAACTTTTATAAAAATACAATGTTGTTTGGGTCTACTATTTCTTATTGTTGTTTTGTTCAAATTTGGGAGAATCCAAATGAAAATAAACAACCCTGACCTCTGATCCTCCGTAGAGATGCAGACATCCACCATGTCTGAACAAAAAGGCAGGCTGGGAGGGAACATGACCTGCGACAGGCCACTCAGAGAGCTCACCGGAGTCCCAGACGACAGAGAGGAGGCTGAGGAGTTGGATTCTGAACCCTGGGAGGAAGATTTCTGAGTACCGTTGGCCACTGAGGAGAGAACGAAAGATCATCCAACCCAAATGTATCTAAGCATATCACAGTGTCCTGTGATCTTTACAAATTCATACACAGCCTCACAGCTTTCTTATAATGAAAAAAGAAAGATACATACGCTTATTGAGCCACCTGTACTCTGCCACCATCTCTTTATAAGCAGGGTATCGTCCTGCTTCCTGTGAAGATATGGCCACAGATATGCAAATGAGATACAGTAGAGACCTTGAAACTTTTATAGGATCGCTATATTTGATAAAGAGTAACTCTAGAAGCCCACAGAGACCCAAAACCAAACATGTTCCTCCTCAAAGAGAAATACATTTCCCTTCTTGACTTTCTAGTAACATTTGATAGTTGCTTTCTAACTCTTCATTTTCCACGAGGCAATGCGTGGGCTCCCGGAACAAAACTTGCACAGAACACGGCTCTAAGCTTTGATCAGCACCTGATCCCAGCTGCCTGGTGAATAATGCACACGGCCTGGCTATTTCTCACAGCGAGAAACCCAAGCTCCGGCAAGTATAGTGAATATTACGACTGCATGCCAGCTGTCGGGCCCTGCCACACAAACCGCTGCTACTACGTCCGCTGAGCGGCGACGCGGCTCACAGGGTTTGTATTTGTGAGAGAATTAAAGATGAAAAGGGAGGCAACAGGTCAGAAAGTTAAATGTGTGTCGGGTCATCTAACCTGGGCAGTAATGAAAGAACCGACATGCTTTCTAATAACAAAGAGTCGTTATGAAATGTGATACTAAAGCTTGTGGTTAAAATCGAATTCAACACCAAACATTCAACTGAGACCACTTGACTTCTAATGTTATACAAGATGTAGGCTCCCATTTTATCAACGTACCAAATGACTATAGACATTTGATTTTCTGTTTCAAATTGGATTACTTTTACCCCATGGAAAACACTGACTTCTGAACACTTTTTCTTTTTTTAAATAGTAAAACAACATTTTCTCTTGGCATCATAGATGTGCTCTTTGGACAAATTTTAAATTTTTATTTTAAATAACAAAAAAATTAATTGTGTCAGCTCAAGATTTTAAACAAAGCCTTTCTGTACAAAAGTCAATTTCCCTTTATATTTTATATATCAGGTTTCAGCTGGAAATACTGGAACCACTAAATAGCAGTTTTCCTTTTTGGTGTTAAAAAATGAAAGAAAATGAAAGATGTTTTTATTCTTGAAAGCATTCCATAAATATCATGCAATTTTATTTTTTTAAACATTGGCTCTTGTGTTATAGTAATACAAACATGTATAGTCCTGCATTAAAAGATAACATTTTTTAATCTTTTGTGCAAAATGACATCTTTTTCGACTTTTTGGGCTCCGTGGTTTTCTCGTACTATCTGCTGTGAATTCATAACAAACACTTATTGCATGCTGCACTGGACATAGAGGGTCAAGCCAACGCTCTCACCTTGATGGTCAGCATGACATGCGTGTGGCTCTTCAGCACCTCCACAGCGTTACTGTGGCTGATGTCCTCAAAGTTCACGCCATTGGCAGCCAGGATCTGGTCCCCCATCTTTATTCCATTCTGCTCAGCGAGACCTCCAGGATCCAGTCTGAAACCACAAGACAGAAGTGAGTCCAAGAGAATTTTTAATGACATTTTTACAAAGAAAATGAAATGAATGTTTTCCATAGCGGAGGTACCTACTTGGAGACATAGATGCCCAGACCAAACTCCTTTCCCCCCCGGATGTTAAAACCCAGGCAATAGTCGTCTGAGGTGGTGGAAAGGTGGACGATCCGTTGAAGGGCGTTTCCCGAGCTGGCATCAGAAGGTGTGCGTCCGCTCTCCTCCACCACCATACGCCTGTGTATCAAGTCCACCCTGGAAGATTTTCACTGTCGGTCAGAATCTAATATTTTTGTGATGAACAGAGATTAAAAATATAGTTCTTCATCACCAGGTAGTCTTCTCCTTGGAGTAGCGGATGCCGGGGACTTTGCCAACGCGTCTCACCACCATCCTCAGCCTATTGTTGCCGGTCAGGACCTTCACAGCGCTGCTCATCGTGATGTTCTCCAGGCTGATACCATTCACCTCCACCAGTTTATCACCTACAAGCAGGCCTGCCTCCTCTGTGAATACACACATAGAAGGGTGAAAATACACCCTAATACGAGCAACATCAGTCCGTTACAGACAACATTAGCCTCTAGCGAGTAGTGGCTGGTTTACCTGCTGTACTGTTGTCCTCCACCTTACTGACAAAGATGCTGAGGCCATGTTCTGAGCCTCCTCGCACGCTGAAGCCGAGCTTGCCGTCCACACTCTTATCTACTGTGATCGTATGGAGGTCCTCACTGTCATCTCCACCTAATTAAATAATAAGCCATTAATGGTCACAAATCTCCTGAGTAAATTCTTACCATAATTAATCAGTCAAGCTTATATCTAAATCATCTTTTATATTTGGCAATTCATGATGTGCAGCAGTGATTCTGTCTTCTTACTAAACAAACATCACGTAAATATTCTTTCACTCCTTGTTTCTAAAAGATTGAATAAGTTCATCCATCTCTCCGATCCTGTGGGGAAAAAAGTCAGTGTGCAATATCAGTATCAGCAGTAAAGATGGAAATAAAATGTTCTCTATTATAAAGTATCAGGTCTTCATCAAAGAAACTAACGTTAATTAAAGTATGCATTAATAATACAGCAATTACATTTCAAATGTTGTATTCTATGGATATATTGACACATTCATTTTGTATATCATCAATTATTGACTTTTTACCGTCTCGTTTTTGTGAATTGTCTCCATTGTAATTGATTGATTCGGTCCTAGTTGTGCATGTATAGAGGTTTCAATTTGTGTCTATGATCAAAACGTTACTTTTTCAATGTCCAAGAGTTCAACCCTTTGTTCTCTTGAAGAAAAAGGTTTGAGGTTCAGTGTAATGCAGATGTAAGATAGTAATAGGCACCCTGAAAAGTAAGTCTCAACTTTGCTGCATCCAAATCTAATCCAGGTCTAAATTTCTAAAATAAATACCAACAGTTCTTTGTCTGTCAGATTTATAAACCAGATTAAACCAGTGTTTTGTCGACTGTAGGTATAGCGTGCACTACACAAGCAGTCAGTACGACTACTTCTTACCATCCACAGGAGAGTTGATGAGGATGACCCGGCCCATGGGCGAGGAGGATCGGATTCCACGCCGCCGCTGCTCTTTCTTTCGTAAGAGGTTGCGTGTAGCCGTGTGTGACCCTTGGGTCCCGGGGGTCTTCTCCCTGCGCAATGGGTCTGACGAATGAGCCATGGAGGCTGGCGGGGTCCCCTTTCACACACTCTCCATCACAGGGGACTTAGCTCCGGGTGGAGGAGCCTACAGCAGCAGCATACAGCAGAAGGAAGGGGATCCTCAGGCAATTTGTCCGCTGTGTTCCCTGCATACTGAGACTATATTATGTTTACATTTGCATCGTTATCGTTCTTTTTCAGTTGCTTGCTTGTAGAGTGAAATGGTGGGATAATCCAACTCACCGACGCAGGTTGCTGTGTGACATGACAGCTGACTCTTTGGCTTCCTGGAGTCACATTTTGGTCCATTCCTGCCCATGTTTCATCTCTCTCACCTGTCTGAGTCTCACATAAAAATAATAATCAAGTAGAGCAATGAATTATTAACACATTAAAGATCTAATTATATGGAACTTACATTACATTAAGGACATTAGGCAATTAATACAAAGCACAACACATACACTGTGTTCTTCTCTGCAGGTGAGGCAAGTAGGATTTAATAGGTTTATTTAGCTCAGACTTGACCCACTTAAGAGTCAAGATGTCACATGGTGTTGATACCATGGTTACATGTCACTAAACTTAACACGAGATAACAGTGTGTCCTCATCGCGTCTGCTTGGGGTTTCCCCCAGGAGTCACACGGTGCTTCAGCACCCCGGACAGCGACGTTAAAAAAAAAGTGTCACGAAAGGCGAAATTTATTTAACGTATAATTATCGAAACAAGGATATATATAACTAAGTTTACTTGCGTCTTAATTTAACGAAGAAACTTCAGCATTTATTCCGCTACGGTATTTCAGACATGCGGGAACAAGTGTAAACTTATCTCGCCCAACATTCACAACTAAACAAAATACTTACCAAACATGTTACGTTTCAAACCGAGAATACAGCAGACAGCAGACAGCTCTTCTCGTGTTCTGCTTAAAAACTACCAAACAGATGCTAACAGGAACAGAACATCGACAGGCGACAGCAAAAATGTTCCGTATATCCCTTCTGTAAATAACTAAATTAAAGTCAACTAGCTAGCCTACCGGAGTCCATGTTGTGCAAAATGATCCAACGCACCTGGTTGGGACATTTCTGTGACTGGTAAAGAGGTCCGCCCCCGACCATGTGTATTGGCTGGGTTGTAGTTAATTGAGAGTATTTGATTGGACAGCTAATATGCCAATCTACTGACCGCGTGTGAGGACTTGACAGAAAAGGATCCTACTCAAGAAGGACATGATGGAAATTGTACCTGTTGTGGAGAGCTCAGAGAAAACGGTAGTTTATTTATTTTGGGCTTCACCACTTTATGTTACCGTTTTGTATTTACTAATATGGCAGGGGTTGCAGCTCTAAATGAGTTACAATTATACAACAACACTATACATAATTTGCATCAATAAAATTGGTAGAAAAAAAAAAGCAAAGCAAATCATTCCCATCAGATTCTAACGCAAAAATAACCTTATATTAATTGGTCTCAATGAATCCATTTTAAATTAAAACATATTTATTGTACATTGTGGTTTATTAACCGTAAAGCAACCTAATAATACTCTGAAACATATACTCAAACTTAAATCTAATTTGCATTTCAAAATATTCTCCAATTTGTTAATTTTCTTTGCAGCCTTGAGGATGGAAGAAAGATCAAATTCTCTCTCTGCTCAACAAGTATAGGCTGATTAAGAAGGGAGCCTTTTTCAGGAGAAGATCTTTACATTTAATCTTTTCAATCTGAAACCACAAACTTTGACCAATAAGTACTAAATGTGAAAGAAGGCCCTGCAGGAAACCAGACTGATTGTACATGATGATGTTGGCTCTGAAAACATTCCCAGCCTCGGCCAAGTGGACTTCAGATGACTTCAGATGACTTCCAAGCAGTGAGTAATAATACAAACAAACAAACTATGTAGAGCACAAAGCCATGTTTTATTAGTCAAAGGTTCCTTGGATCCCAAGATAACACAACAGTACCACAGCGTTACACAGGAAACAGAGTGTTAGACATCAGGTCTGCTCCCTCTCATGAGTTTAAAGACAGACCATCATTAACACACTCAGAGCCTCTTATTACGCAGTTATACCACAAATGCATCCTGGGTTTTCCCCGAGACCTGTACACCAACAAACGTATTCTTTATAGCTGGAGGTCATATAGCTGGATGTCATTTATATGGTTCTAAACTTTCTGTGTTTTACAGATATAATATCTTATCCTTTAGGGATAATACAAAGCCTTATTTACTCTCCAAAGGCATAAGTTCTTGTGCTATTCTTCTGGCAGCTCGGATGACATTCTCAGTGTTGACTTTATCTCCAAATTCAATCTCTCTGTGCTCTAGAAGTATTCCCTGTGGGAGAATATAAACAAAAAGAAATTCATTATGCAGTTCCAAGTGCGCTTGTTTAACTTTGACATGTAATGTAATACATGCATTTAATTAAACAACTGATTGTGTACGGATGACTGTTGGAACCAAACTTGACTGTAGGAGGTTTTACCTGCTGTCCTCGTCCAATGACGAAGACCCCACCGAGGACAAAGCCCTCTCCCAAAACGTTTCCCATGAAGCCCCTCTTAAAGGCCCGCAGGCCGTTCATCCACACCCCAACACGCAGGAACGCCAGCAGACCCAATTTCCGCTCACGGGGCCCATAAAAACGCCTCTGCAAAGCAAGACAAACCAGAAGCCTTGAGTCATTCATGCAGACGAAAGCTGATTTTCCACAGATCTTCAATGATTCTTATTAAAAGAAAAACCTCAGGAGGGGTGGGTGGGTAACTGATCACACAATGTACCAATTCATTAGAGAAAATAAGGTCAACCTTTTCATCCAAGAAGATCTCCCCCTTGAAGTACGGTCTGAAGTTCTGGACCTCGGTGCCGACATCCTCCTTCACCACAGCGTACAGAGGGACCCCGAGCTCATCCAGCTGGGGCATCAGAGAGGACAGCTCTGCAGCCTCCTGCAGCCAATGAGGACATAAATGGTCAGTTAATAAAAACTCAGTGTGTATTTACTACAAATACACTGCACATAAATTGGTATACAACTACCAGTCCTACTACAATTTTAGATCGAAAACGGGTTGTACATTTCACATTTTTAAGGTTTTGTGGGTACAGTTGTTATTTCTTAAAGTTTCATTTTATATGCATTGCCTAATTTATTTAACATGATTAACTTGGGCTGTGTAAGAATCTGAAAAATTATGACAGGGGTTATGAGAGAGATAATGAGAATATATATATATATATATATATATATATATATATATATATATATAGATAGATAGATAGATAGATAGATAGATAGATAGATAGATAGATAGATAGATAGATAGATAGATAGATAGATAGATAGATAGATAGATAGATAGATAGATAGATAGATAGAAAAAGGGATGTAAAAGGGTTAAAAATCCCCTTTCATGAAGCAAATATCTTATTTAATAAAATACAGTTAGACACTGGAAACACTGACATGACATTACCTCTCTGCACAAAAATCATCCGGGTCTTCGCACTGCCATGATGACAGCGCCAGACCTCTCCCACAGAGATTTCGCTTTCAGGACTCTTATTTCTGCGTGAAGAAATGAGGCCAAAGGCTAAAAGAGTTGTGCAACTGAACTTAACAATAGCTCCTTTCAACACTCACACGCGCTTTTTACCATTTATGAAATAATAACTCTCGCATACTTTGTGGATAAAAACAAGTTGTGACTCACCTCCTTTTAAGGTTTTGAGTTCAGTCTCCTCCAAATGTTTGAGAGTGGCTCTAAGCGGTGGTGTCAGAAACATATCAGTAAAATAGTTCATAACACCAGTAATGAAGCCGCCGATAGCAGCCACAGAGTTGGTTAGGATTCTCTTCGCCATTTCTCTTCTCTGCCCGTTTTAATTCAATGCATCTTGGCTTTGACAATTCTTCTGTGACTGCACCGCATTTATGTTCCAGCTAAAGTTGATCCTCCCAAACACAGCCTCGTCTCTGACCGAGATACTGAAGGGACGACTTGATTACACGCAGCTGTGTTTGATAAGTGGCGCCGTCATCGAGTCTGCAGCTGATACCGAAAAATGATGTACAAAACAGTCATTATAAGCAGCAGCGTGGGCCCTCCTCCTGCTGTTCAAAGGTCACTGAAGAAAATCACCGTCATGCGTAGCCTACTTTACTTGAGTATTTCCATTTTATTTCTACTCCAATACATTTTGGAGGTGAATATAGTACTTTTTGCTCTTCATTTGTTTGACAGCTGTAATTTCAAGTTAAACATATATATATATCAACTAATAATATATTGTTATAGATTAAGCTACCCAGAAGAAATAACACAATAATATGATATATAGTATTCTGAAATAAGCTATTCTGCATAATAAGTTATTTTGTTACTGTAGGTATATTCTGATGGTAATATAACTTTTACTTGAGTAACATTTTGAATTCAGTACTTTTACTTGTAAGAGTATTGCTACACTGTAGAATTGCTACGTTTTACTTAGGTGAAAAGTCTACTTCCACCACTGCATGGCAGCAATAATGTGGCAAGTTTATACAATAATAAACACAGTGTTGCAATACATTCCATTATTCCTAAAGTTAAGTGTATTTATAGATTTACTTGTACTGTATGCACAAGGCAGGAAGTCGTATCACAATACAATTTCACCTCTTGCCTGCTCAGCTGGAGTTTAATCAGTCAGAAACACTTCACAATTTAGGCACAGAGATAGTGAAATAAACTAAATAAATAAATAAAGATCATTGGGGATAAATGTTTATTTCTTTGCATGTTTTATATTTGCACATCCAACTACACATATACTGAAGCTATACATCATTTCAACTTAAAAGATGGCTCATCAAACACTGCCTTGATCATGTATGATCTGCATCCTGTTCTTCTTCCTAAAAAGCAACACGACGCTTTGTTACAATTTATCCACCATTGAAACAAAAAAAAGGCCAACCTTAGTGTACAATCTAAGCTCTGTCGTTTTCACACTTGATCATAAATCATTTTCATTTTTACCTTCTCCTGGACGTCCTCCGTGTCAGAAGAAGAGTGTTCAGGCTCCTTGTGTGGGCTTTCGCTCAGCACTGTCCCCTTTACTGTTACGTCACCGTCAGCTGGAGCCGAGCTAACAGTGGTCAGACTGCTGCGTTGCCCGTCTGCCTCCTGAGATGAGGTGGTTAGAACAGCTCTGGTTAAGCATTAGACAAATGTATCTTTGCATTTCTGTCTCTTGATTCTGTTGCAGTCTGGCTGACTATCTACTGCTGTTGCTAGGACATTTTGTTTCTCAAACTCAAACACTGCTGCCTCCCTCTCGATGTGTGTTTCTTATCTGGTTAGTTTGCAAAAAAAATAAGACGGATATCAGAAGATATATTCTGCAAAAATCAGCCACCTTTTCCTCATCCTGAAGAAGTGGAGAACCAGACTTTTGTGTCTCCTGTTCAGTTTCTTCAGTAGAAAATGTCTCCTCTGGTTTGAGCCCTTCACTCTGCTGTGCTGACTCAAACTTACCCGTTTCATCTTCATCAACCTGTTGGTGAAATGGTGTGACGTAGAACAATTAGATTAGCAGATCTGCCTTTTCTCAGCCTGACTCCTGTCTGTATTTTCTTCACCAGATCACTTGTGAAATGTAGTGGAATGCACATCTTCTTACTCTTCTCAAATGTTGTTTTCTGTCGTCATCTGGCCTGTAATGTTTAATATATCTTCAGCTGACTTTTCCTCAAATCTTCTTTACCACCCTGTTCATCTGTCCATTATCTGTCCTGCTCAGTGCGTAAACATTGCAACCTAAATCCTCATCCACATAACGTGTATTTCATCACCTTCACTGTGTCTCGAGGGGAATGAGAGCTTTGTTTGTCCTGCAGCTCTTCTGTTTTGTCTGTTTTTAAGTCATCAGCGTCTCGTCTGGGAGTCGAGCCGTAACGCTCCAGTCTGCTCAGACTCAGTCGTGTCAGCTTCACCAACCACCTGCAGAGCCAATGTGAGAGAGAATAACATCTCATTTCAGCGTCACAGTGAAACCTAAGCAGATGTTTTGCCATCTGCTCTCTCAGTGTTTCACATTAACGCCTAGCTTTTCTCATTTATTGTATATCATGGTACTAAAATAGTATAGATGTAATTCAGCCATATCACCTTCTCCTCATCGTGGTCGACTTCTTTTACTTCTATTTGATCGCTGTTTGCAGTTTTCTCTTCTAGATGATTGTCACTTGGCTCCGCCTCTGTTTTCTCTTCTTCTTGATCGCTCCTCACCTCCACTTTGGTTTTTTCAACAGGCATTTCTGTAGACTCCTCTTTGACCTCAGAGAGGGAAGAAATACTGGCCTCCAAAGCTTTTCTCTCAGGGAACTCTGGACTGGTTACATTATCTGTAACCTTCACCGGACAGACACACCGTTTAAAATCATTTGGTGGGCGAGTTATGCATTTTAGAATAAGCCGCACCACTGAAAAGACCTCAGCAAAACTAATGAATCAAAGATCAAAATATAAACAAAAGAAGTGATTGCAAAAGATCTGACGGGCACCACCACCAGAAGGACAGATTTGAAATCTATATTTTATATATTTATTAGCTCTATGTTTTTTATTACCTCCGGTTCAGTGACATTTTCCTTAGCTTCAGTTTGGAGTTTGTCTGTGTCCTGCTGCTTTTCTGGTTCAGGAGTGTTTGTTTTCTCTTCTGCCACAGGTGAGTTGTCCTCAGCAGCTCCTGTTGGGGCTGACTTGGGTGAATCATCCTTCACAGAGATCTGTTGATGTGGTGATGTTGATATTCTCTTGAAGGATTTTGCTCAAAATGTAATGTAAAATAAAAAGTGTACTCTTATTGGATCATGTGTAAGTAAATTAAAGTGATGACTTTTCTCCTGATGATGTTCCTCCTATAGCTTTTTGGTCTTTGCTTAAAATTCACTTCTCAAAACCGGAAGGTGTGGGATAATTCTCCTTCTAAAGGATAACAAAACAGTATCTGAAAATGACTAAATGGAACAAAAGTGACTTCAGTCCCTCCAGCAGAACAGAAACATTGTATTAGAAGGAGGTTTATATGAACAAAGGTAAATGGAGCTTCAGTTACATTGACTCTTTGTAATCAGAGTCTAAGTTAAAACAGGGAATTTGTCACACAGCATACTTTTTTAGACTCTTCCACGGCCTCGGTGATCTTTCGCTCCTCGTCCCTCAGCTTCTCCTGGTCCAATGCCTTTTCTCTGGCTTTCGCCCGCTCCTGCTCCAGGAGTGCCAAATTGGCCTTTTTCTGTCAATAAAAAAAGTGGTACAACAACATGACCTTTGATTAAGAAAAGGGACCTTCCTACTCTTTTGTCACCATTGATACAGTACCTGTAGTTTTACAAAAAAAGGACACCATTTAAGGCTGGTAAATGCTTTGACTTTCTGACCTTTTATATCTCAAGAGCCTGAGGCAGCCGTAGATCTCCAGACATGCAGAACTCTGTTATCAGTTTCTGAATCCAAGCTAAAGGTAAAAGGTGAGTGTTTGTTTGTTGTCACAGCTCCTATAAGCGTTATAGCACTCAGCTTGGGGAGCTTACACAGTCTAAGTCTGTGTCATCCTTTACTGCAGTTCTCAAAACCTATTTGAAGATCGGGGCTTTAGTAATGGCAGTAGAGGTATAAGTAGAAGTAGCTTTGAGTATACTAACAGTTCAATAGCTAGCATCTGTGTTTCCCACTTACTGCATTCATAAGATAACTTCTGATAGGGAAGTTATTTTCTTTTCTTGTGGGACAAGAAGTACTTTTAGATAGATTTAGATTAGATTTAGGCATCCAGTAGCTTAAAAGACATATGACATTAGACATCTGCATTCAAACTTGGCTTAAGTGTAAGTATGTAAGTATCATATTTTGAAAATGATGAGTTTTCAACAAATGTAACTAAATGTCACTAGCTGCCAGATAAATGTAGTAGAGTAAAAGTACAACGTGGCAGAAAATGGAATCACTCAACGAAAGTACCTCAGACTTGTACTTAAGTATAGAATTTGGTGTACTTAGTTACTTTCAGTTTGTATTACACATATTGTATATGTTTGTTATGCATGTGTGTAAATATACAGTATATACTGTACATGTATACTTGTATATGTATACTATATACATGGTCTTGACTGTATATATTCCTTGTAAATATAATTTAGTTTTCCTTTTTCTTTTTTCCTTTAGTGTGTGTGTGTAGCATGGAGGGGGCTACAACTGCATTTCATTGTACAATCCTGTATTAACAATAAAAACCTAAACCTTAAATACATTTTCACACAGACTTATGAAAATGAAGGAATTGGTCATAAATAGGCATAAAGAAATACAATAGTACCCCCTGTACAAAAAGTAGAGCCTACACCCCATAACACTGTATTCACAATATGTTGCACATGTTGCCCTCTACTGACAGATAACAGAACAGCAGCTTACCTTTGTCTCATATTCTACATTTGAGTTGAATTTGTAGAGCCAGTGCGCGAGATACTGGATGGGGTTAACGGGACGCTGCTCGGCCACTTCAGCGAGTCCGTCTGCCAGACATTTCCCCAAGTGCCGTTTGATATAGTCAGAGTCCATGTTTTTGTCTGCGTGAACCATCGATATACAACGTAAATCCACTTTGTTAATGTTAAACGTATATCGTTACTACTGAAAAAGTGAGGAGAAACCGACCTACCTCTTGAGTCAGTTAACAGGAATATAACCAAAGAAATCAAGTTTAACTTCCTCCTTTTGACGTTCAGCGATACATAAGTATATGTAAGTTGTGTGTGTATTATGTCTGCCGTTAGCTTAATGTAATAAATCATTTAATCAATTTAGCAGCCAAACCAATAAAACGACATCGTCAAAACAAACCTTTTTCACAGAGCGTCGTCCGGATGTAATGGTTGTGTCTCCATGGTAACGGTGTCACGCCAGTAATGCTCCCTTCAATTAATTTAAACTGGTTCCTACTACCGTTGATACTAGCTACTACTACTCTACTATTACTACTGCTAATACGACTACTACTACTCATTGGTTACAAGACACCAGAAATACAGTTACAGTGGTCAAAACGTTTATTTCATCACAAAATTACAAGTTATTTTACAAGTTGGTCTTATACAAAATATTCTGCCTTCCCTCCCAAGTTTGGCAAATAAAATACAAAAAAGGTGCACATCTCAAGTTTTTTATAGTCATCCTGCCAAAAATAAAAAAACATAAATGGAGGTCATTCTACTAAAAAGTACACCCCTTATGTCCTCATGGACACACAATTCTTACAAAAAAGCAAAAAAAAGCAAAAAAAGCAAAAAAGACAGAAAAACTTAGGTATTTTTTCAGTTAATAGAAAGCAGATTTGGAGACATTATTGTGCAGAGCAATGGTTAGTCCTTCATTTTGTCACAGCTGCTAAGATAAGAGATGTAAAGCCTTTTTTTGGTTGAAAAAGGACTAATGTATTGATGTCACTGAATGTTAATCAATGTTCACCCAGTCTTTGAAAGTAAAATGTTGTGTCTTAATTGTCATAGCTATTTTTCTTTTTTAAATAATGTGACCAACTGGTGGCATGAGAACACTGTAAATGTATCCTTGCAGACAACCACACAGTGTTACTTTACGGTCCACCACAAATTTAGTTCAACTGTATTGAATGCAGCACTCAAATCCAACAAATCATACAGATGATTTGTTGCTTAAGCCGAATGTCACCAAGAGTAGTTGTATAAGTAGAATATGGAACAATATCTGTTTAATAGGCTATGTTTGGTAGTGACATAGCCAAGGCCAGTTTTCTTCAATATTTAATGTCATGTTATTTGCACCCTGTCCTGAAACTGGCACAGTTTTCTCACATGGGAGGGGAGAAGGTGGGAAAATTTGCAGCAGGCTGAGTTTCCATGAAACAGATAACACCCAGTTAACATATGTAATCACAGATATCATTTTCCTTGTATAATCATACTACACACCTTTCAGCCAAATATAGCCTTCATGTCAACAGGAGGACTCAGGCTGTGTGCAGTCCTGTCCCTCTCACTGCACATACACAGGATATTTGATCAAATGTAATCAAAGAATCTTCATATTTTGACAGCTTCACTCCAATGTCATGAAATGTATTGTGTCTCTCATTTGTAAGGCAAAACATCAGATCAGAACCGTAAGGAGTTTTTGGCCCACTTATCGGCCCTGAACATGTCAAGGAACTGTTAATCTCCACTTTCATTAACCATACGAGGGTGGATGACGTTTTGACATTTTAATATGTCCACCTGTTTTTCAAGATGATCTTTTTCTAACAAGGAGAGATCAAGAGCTACATGAGTTTTAATTATATATGTTTTGAATAAATGGACTATAGGACATTGAAAGTCATAATGCCATCCCCTGGCATTAAACTATTTTTATTAGTTCCTAATATCTGGATTTTTTCTTTTTTGGTGGGGGGGGGGGTAGGTTTATTTTCTAATTATTTGTGCATAGATCTTAGTTGTAGACTACTAGTGTGGTAGAACTGTTCAGACTTGTTTATCAGAAAGCATCAAACACCATCATTTTTAATTTCCTGACTCTGGTTCTCACTTCTGTTGTGCTTTTCATCACCATAATTATCCTAGTCTGTTTTTGCTTTATTTTATAACATTTTTATTTCATGTTATTTTCCATGTTATTCTCATTTCATGTTAATATATTAGTTTCTTATTGTTTATTCTTGAAAATATGTATTTGAATGAAAAGAAAGTAAGGCACATCACGTCCTTCCACTTATTTCTGGTAAAACAAATAAAGAAAATAAAACCACAAATGCAGCACCTGAAAAGCATAAACTACACTACTTAAATCCTCAAATGTCAAATGTTAAAACCAGCTGGTCAAGATTTTGTTACTCGTATTGCACATTCACAAAAGTCAACTATGTAATAGGTATACCTTTTGGCAACTGTTTTTTTTATTGCACACATTAAAAATAAGAACTGAAACATGGATATCTAAATAATTGACTTTCTATTAGGCTATGTGCGTGTGTTTTACACTCTATAATAATAATAATAATAATAATAATGATAATAATAATAATAATAATAATAATAATAATAATAATAATAATAATAATAATAATAATAATAATAATAATAATAATAATAGTGGTAGAACTTCAGAAAATAGTCTAATAAACGCGCTATTCAGCGATAAATATTTAATACAATGTATGACCTCTCGGGTCCAGGAAATAAGTAAGTGAGCGAATCTGATAAAACGTAGGCTTTATTATAGTAATAACATAATTATTACATTTCGTAATCTGTGGGAAGAAAACATTTCTAAATCGGATCGTGCAGGTGGATTGGTTGAATAAAACTCTTCATGCTGAGAGGAGTCTGCGCTCTGGCTGCAGCAGGAACATCCCGCACGTGTTATCTGCGCCGCTCAAACACTGTTGGCTTCACTTTGCGACTAAGTTGTGAAAGCGCCTTGCCTGTGGAAATGCTTGCAGGAGCGACCAGCTGTGTGGGAACGGGGAAGCGGCTCCGCTGACGAAGTGTCAAAGGTCTGATCTGATCCTACCTGGAGCGACTCCTCCGGTTTCACTGCAGGACACCACTGCGTCAGCAACAGCTGTCCTGCAGCCGCGCACTGGCTGCCAGAAGGGGAGAATTACGTCCCCAGTGGAAGGCGAGTGGGAGACTTGATTTTTTTTTCTCTCCAAGTTTCTGTTTGGATTCTGTGGAAATATTTGCTTTACCGTGCAAGGTAACCCACTACCACCCGTGTCTGTTGTCTTTTGTGAGCGTAAAGATGAGTCCGGCATGAAGCTCAGAATATAACAGTTTCCTGTCAGGCCGCAGGTTGAAAAGTTTACTTTGATTTGATGATTATTTGGTGCTTTTTTATATCTCCAATGGTCGTGAGTTATCTTTATGTTCCCCTTTCTGTGGATACAATTAAAACCTTCCTGGTTTTAAGGTTTTAGTTATGCTATTGGTGTAATGGTTTAACTTTTCCTCGTTCTCATTTGCACTGTGGTGAAACAGTTTTCTATGGAGTAAAGTTAGATAAATGTGGCTGTAAACTGTAAATAAAGAAGGTATCTTTTTCCTTGGTGCTGAAAATAACATGCAGCACTGCCGAGGAAATTAAACTCAAAGAAGTGTTTTAATATGAGTGCCTTTTGTTCTAATAATAAACACGGACCTGTAATTGAGATCAGGTCAAATTTGGAATTGGTAGATTTATGGCTTCTCAGCAGTGTTTTTAAATGTGTGTATGAGCAAGCATGTGGCTGTCAGTGTTGTGAAGGTGCACCCACATGCAGTGCTGATCTATTGTTTTATGTTACAGTATGTACAGTATGAGAGGGAAAACTGAGCATGAGCATCATAACCAGGTTTTCTTCACCTGCCAGGTGAATATTTCATTGGAGGCACATGGCTGTAATGGCCAGTGTGGACACTTTGCAACCTTCTCAATCCCCACTATGCCTCCTCCCACAGGGACAACGTTTTATTTTTAGCTCATGTCTTCATGGCAAATGGGCAAGATACTGTGATGCTGTGGATACTCACCAGTTCTCTGCTGTTAATCCATGTAGCCCGAATCAGAGGTGTGTGACTACAGAGACCGCCTGGCTCCATGCAGATCTTTAGACACAGTGGAAAACATGGAGACATGGTGTTCGTATTAAATCTTGTCAACTCGTGTGTAGCTCCTGCAGTGGAGTAGTGGATTTTTAAGTTCTTAGAGTGAGTTTTCTTTGCACATTGCATATATTAAGTATTTTTTGCATTCTTCAATGACAACCTTACCTGTGTTGTCACATATGTGACAGATATAAAATAATGTAATATAACGTGTAGAGATGTTTCTATGGTCTTCCCCTCCCTGAGTGTGTTTGTTTGTCTCGCATCACATGTTCTTGGACGCAGAAGGTGTCGGTTTTGAGTTTCTTCCACCAAGTGAGCCCATGTGACTGCTTGGCCAGGCCTCTGTATTTTCCAGAGTACTCAAAAAGTGAAATAAGGTTGAAGATTATGTAACAGAAATAATGTTTATTTTTTGTTGTTAACGCTTCATTTAAGCCATGTGGTTCAAACACGAGCAGCTCCCTCATGTATGTCTGTGTTTTTAAGGACTTGATTGGCGTTGCGAATATGATAATAGCTCCCCCTGGTCCCTCACAAGCTGGATGGAATATTCCGCATATCATTTTCACATGCAATCTACTCAGATTTCTATGCAGCGAGGCAAAGGCCAAATGGGTCACTTTGATGCAGCAGAAATCTGTTTAGAAAGATGCATTAGACTATATCAAATACCAACTTTATTTCTGGTATATTCCAAAACTTGATTTACTTTATTTATCTACTAGTTTATTTCCAAGACTATTCACCTGTTTTAGTGCTGCAACTAACAATTATTTTCATTATCTGTTAATCTGTCATTTATTTTCTAGATTATCTCTATAAAATGTCAGAAAATAGTGAAAAATGTCCAACCCAGTTTTTCAAAATCCAAGATGATGTCTTTAAATGTCTTGTTTTGTCAGTCCAAAACCCAAATATAATCAGTTTAATATGATATAAAACAAAGAAAAGCAGGAAATGTCCATGTTTGCTAAAAAGAGCATTTTTTGAGTTACTTCTGAATGAAAAATTATTGAAACAATTATCAATTCGATCATCGATTATTTTCCTGTCTATCGACTAATCAATTCACAGACTAATAGTTGCAGCTCTAAACTGTTTATTAGTAGACTAAAGGCTCACATTCTGATAGTAACATCATATTATTATGTTGACATTATCCACAAGACCAAGGTGTTTGTGGTGAAACATTGGCTTGGCCTTGGTCAGCCAGCCTGTGTCCTTTCAATAAGAGACTGGATTTATAGATCAGTAGGCCTGTATGTCTCTGGTAGCCATCTGACCATCCGAATGCAGGGAGATTATGCTAGGTCTTCACAACTCCTCGGTATGCAGCGACAGAGGCATACCGCAAATGACGACAGCTGTCCTCTTAGCAGAGACATAATGCATGCAGGGATATAATGCGGACTAAGTCTACTGTGCACACATCTGATAAAAACATCAAAATAAGACTCCAAGGATTGACCCTTACTTTCTGAACAGGCTGATCATTTTCAGTCGTGCAAAACTGCATCTGGTGGCAGCACATACAATGACACGGTAGGAAGTAGGAACAGGTGGAAAGGTCTGCTTTTAATGTGGCTCCCTATAGAGTTTGAAATACAAGGTTAACTGGTGGGTGACAGGGTGTTGAAGCAAGCTGGGACAGGGCGAAGCACAGTGTTGCGATCTGACCCCGTGAGAAAACGAGCTGGAACAGGAGCACGGCAAATGTCAAAGGACGTGTGGATAAAAAGCCCTTGTTTGTTCTGTAGATCTGTTGTTTACAACTTAACCACATTCCAGGAGTGGTAAGCGCTGTGTAGTGAGGGGACTGAGACGTTTGTCATGTTGCCACAGGACTTTAAATGCTTCAGGGCACCAGAGTTAAGCCGGCAAGTCATTAAAATTGATTAAAATATTATACCACTTGACCTCTATGTTAAAAACACAGCTAGTACAAGACAACATGGAAGGTGTCTCCTACTATGGAAGCAAAGTTTCTGCTCAAGTTAAACATATTTTTCACTCACATTACAGGCAATGCTGGAATCTAGCAAACTTCTCTACTGCACAGTCTCTCTTGCCGTATGAACTCGAGCTACCCTAGTGACAAAAGCTAGTTCGGCTAGTTTCCGGAGGTGAATATTGGCGTTGGCATTCCACAGTCGGCTAGTGTAACGGAGAGGTGTCTACATTACATCGTCTATATCCTCAACCGGAATGGCGAAGGTCACATGGCCTTCGCTGACATGCAAGGTGATATATATATTACTGTCGGGAAGGCTTCTGAAATCTAACATTCACTCCCTCTTCCTCGGTTTGCCACCTGTCCTCAGAGCCTCTGAACCAGCGTGGTCATGAAATGACTCGATTGTCTTTAGAGAGAGCCTTTAAATCAAGTAGATTTACTCAAGAACTGTGATTAAGTCAAATTTGGAGGTACTTGCACTACCATTTAATGTTCCTTTATACTTCTACTCCACTAGATTTCAGAGGGAAATATTGTACTTTTTATTACACTACATTTATTTGACAGACTGTTAGTTACAGATTGTTATGCACATTATTAAGATTAAACCAGAGGTTTAGGGCCCTTTGCCAAGTTTCAGATAATGTTAGCAGTTCTACCAAAGAGTCAACTCTCCTCTCAACTTCTCAGATGATTTCATTCAAATGATTGTTTGATGCTCAAAGTACGATAGCCAACAAGGGCAAACGGCCCAAAACACTTCCAATATCGATTTTGATATTGTAATGCAATGTAAAAGACCAAAGGCAAAAAGGAATAGGTACCATTTTATGTTGCCTCTTTACTCAATTCTTCTTCCCGCTTCAAAAACAAACCGATTCTCTCGTCTGGTCTCTCTCTCGGGTGGAAAATCAAGCTGTTCCACTAAGTGCTTCCGCTTGTATTGACTGGATATGCAGTTTTTCTGTTGCATTTGGGGTTTATGTGTTTTTTAACCTTCATCGTTACTGTATTTGCAGAGTTCTTTCTGTTAATGTATTTACATTGGCTTTATCTGCAGCATGTTTCTGTATTTGAATATTTTTGGTATATGTTTTTGAAATGACATTGTTTCTGAAGCTGCATGTTTCTCCTATGAAAATGTTTTTGGCCATTGTACCGCATTTGCCCGAGTCAGAACACCGTACCAAAGAGCTAAAATTATCCACTATTTCACATAAAACACTGACATTTAGCTTGCAGACATCACTGTATATTCTGGATGTGTTTTATGATGACTTAAAGCGTGATATACAGAATCTATTTTGACTGATACTGAATATCGCACTCTTGCCTGTACTCTTGGCTCTTTCATGTGAGGAAGCGCACACTGATTAATGCAGCTACAAAACTTAACGCGTCGCCAAAACATATTATTTACCTAACTGACGTGAGAGACAAGGCAACAACCTCTTCGGTTGGAGGACTTTTTTGAGATTGGCAGGCTTTCAATTGAAGGTTCTTAAAAAAAAGGACCTTTGATGGCTTCAGCAGTAACGTTGTGATGTAATGCAATCAGGAAATGTGCCCCATAAGCCACTCAGAAACACATCCATTCTCAGGATGTGTATTTTAAGGTTGGCTCACGGTCGAGGGCGGCGGGGTCCACGGCTCCCAGAATGGGGGTTCTGAAACAGGATGATGAGGGGGGGGGGGAAACTAGGGCTTGGTAGGGAGTAGTAGGTAAGTGTGGGGCTTCCCAGGGTGATATTAGTAATACATATAAAAGTTTTCTTTTTGGTTGGATAGAGGAAACACTGACCCATGTAGTGCTAAAGGAGAAAAGAGACCCTGTCAGTTGTGTGTGTGTGTGTGTGTGTGTGTGTGTGTGTGTGTGTGTGTGTGTGTGTGTGTGTGTGTGTGTGTGTGTGTGTGTGATTGAGGATGGTGGTTTGATGAGTGATGGAGTTGAGATGGAATGAAGTCTTGCGTTGTATGAAAGAGGGATTTAGAGGCTCAAGTGTCTTGTAGCGAGGTGGTGTGGGGGTTGTAAAGTAGCAGATAAGGGGTAAGGAGGCGGAAGCTTAGTGTGTTTGGGGCCCCCGTGTAAAATAGAAGTCAGTGGAGAGAGGAGTCAACTCGGTAAGATAAGTTGGCATGCTGTCCTGTTTATCAGAGGGATGTGAGGCGCAGAGCGAAGGCTCAGCCAGGAAGGAATGAGCAGAGTCATCGGGCCTCTGTAACACGACGCTCCGCCTTGATTGCCTGGAGCAGCTGGGCAGCCACCGTATCTGTGCGAGCGTGTGCGTCTCCTCACATTTGTGCGAATGCATAATTTTCTGTTGGAGTGAGGCGGTTTGAGGAGGCTACCTAATGTGTGTGATCAGTGGATATCACTGTGTCTGTCTCTTGTTGCCATGTTGATAGGTTCCTCTGATGTCTCTTCTCTTTGCACAGCGTTACCAGCTTGTTTTGGTCTGTTTTGGTCATTAATGCCATGTCTGGATTCTTTGTGTTGTCTCAGTATCTCAACATGTAGACATTAAACTGCAGTTGTTGCAAGTGGTAAAGGCGACAGCCAAAACTTGATGTCTTGATCTGAGTTTCTGAGTTTTTTCTTTGCTGGACAACTGTGTACCAAACAACTTTCCTTAAATCATTGTATTGTTAGCTTAAGGCCCACTTATAGTTATGTTGTGTTTTGTACTCTTAATATGTTCAATTGCATATCAAAGCTTATTTGCAATTCATTCAAGTAATGCAAGATTAATTAATGCATATTGATATTGTTTCAATAAACCTTCTGGTTGTAAAATTATACAATAGTAAACAACCATAAATTAAGCAGTGGTATCTTTTGTTTTGTATTGGAGATCCATTTAATAAGTAAAATAGCTAATTTAAAGGATAATTTCCTGCTTTATTATGTCCATGCTTGCAGGATCCTAACCTTAGCTGCTCCAGACGAAACTAGACTGGTTGCACATCAAAGGATGTAAGTGAATGCCACTTAGACCTGAAATGGAGTGTCTGCTAAGCTAATAAGTAATCTGATGTACACAAGTAATATCATGGGCTCTTTAGAACGGTGGGAAAGTCCGAGCTCTTGTCCCGAGAGCGACTAGTCATTTTATTACCATCTTGACAAGTTTAAGTGCTTGTGGTGTAGTGGGGTTGCAGGGAGATGTAGGGCAGAGGGTGAGGGGTTTGTACAAAGTTCAAAGACAGGTATGGAGACATAAACGTTTAGCACAGTATTTCCCAACCTTTTTGGCTTTTGACCCCTTAAAACAAAAGTGTATACATGTGATCCCTCATAAGAGGGTTAAAATGTTTTGAGCAGTTCCACCAAACCTTTCAGATTGTGTCATTTAAATAATTGCCACAGGAAGAGGCAGCAATATGAAAATATTTATCTTGGGACCTATTTGAGGTAGTCCCAACACCCAGGTTGGGAACAGTAGCTCTAGGCTATCACATCGGCAACATACTTGTGCTCAAGGGATATTAGTAAATCACAGTCATTTAAAAATAATTTATAGAGTAAAAATACCAAACATGGTTTGCCCTGGTGGCCTAGGGGTTAAGGTGACCTTTGCTGCATGTTATTCCTTATCTCTCTCTCTCCCCTCATTTCTAATCATCTACTGTCATCGGTCTTAATAAAAGAATATATTGCCCCAAAAAATACACCAACATTTCTCTTTTTTATATCACTGTAAATTGGTTTCTGAATGTTGGTCAAACCAAATAATCAAAAGAAAACTTTTTTTTTGAGTACTTTACCCCGTGTTTATATTTCTCTCTGTCTTTCATTCTGTGAACAGATTTTGTCACCGCAATAGCGTTGCAACAGTCCGTGCAGTCATTACCTTTATGAATGTGTAGTTGAGATCAAAAATGAAGGTTGAGTTACTGAAATGGGCATGGTACAAGCAAGGGGGCCATTGCTCCCATCCCACACACACTTTACGTCCCCATTTTACACTACTGGCCTGATTGGGCGTCACTAAACCTAAATGAAGGAGTTTGAAGATAGGTGTGGTGAGGGCTTCGGAAGTAGGGGGTAGGAAGTGGGGAAGGGGCCATTGGCCCCCTGCTTTACACCCCTGGCCCAATTTGTCATCGCAGCTGGTCTGATCCCATTATTTTTGGTTCTGGTGACTTGTATTGGGAATTTGTTATTTTTTTCATTGGTGTATTAATCAATAATGAAAGTAATGGTAATTGTTGGTCGAGCACGACACTACATTACATACACACCAGTGGAAGAGTCTTTATTTATATAATTATCTGTATATAGTATTCAAATCAAATCAAATGTTAATGGTTGAAGTTACAATGGCTAAGGTTACGGCTTGCATTGTCTCGTCTTACGCTACAGCCGAATCCATCTCAAAATGTATTCTCTGTGTTCACTTCTCGTTCTTCCTCCAGCTCCTTTTAGGGAAACCCCGGTGTGGCGGTATCCCTTCGCAATGCGAAGATGGCGCCCCTGCTCCCTCCCCGAGTCACCTATGCGCTCCACCCCTTCACCCGGGAATTGCTGGCGGAGATCGAGAAGCTCAAGGAGGAAAGAAAAAAGGCTACAGAAGTAGAAGTACAGGCGGAGGATCAGCCAACGGCCCCAAACGCTAATATGGAGGCGGGCAAGAGTCTGCCCATGATCTACGGAAACCCTCCTCCAGAGATGCTCAACACACCTCTGGAGGACCTGGACCCCTTCTACAAAGCACAAAACTCGGTCAGTCTGAACACATCTGGGACTCACGTGGCAATGAAACACACACAGTGTTTAATGAGCTTGACTCCGTCCCTACATAACCTTGAAATACGACAGGATGTATTACTTAACATAAATTTCAGCTGCATACAGTATCCCTTACGCAATGTACACCATTTCATCTGCGGTATGCAAATGTTACAGTTAAAGATTTCTAGTAGTATCATTTCAAGATTGTCATCACTAAGTATTTAGTGAAATGTAGGAAGTATTTTTAGACTCGGCATTTATACAGATATAATCTCTGTGTTTTTCAGACATTCATTGTGATCAGCAATGGAAACACAATCTTCAGGTTCAACGCTGAGCCGGCTTGCTACCTTCTGAGCCCCTGTAGTTTGGTTAGAAGAGGATCCATCAAAATTCTCATACATTCATATCCTTTGAACTATTGATGCTTGAGCTTTTTAAATATTTGTGTGTTTACGTTTGAACTGGACATACAGTGATGTTGAGCCATGAATTAAGGGGATATACAGTATATATATATATATATACTGTGTGTATATATATATATATATATATATATATATATATATATATATATATATATATATATTGTATACACAAAATGTTTGTATCCTTAATCCTGATATAAATTATTTAGCATGTTCATCATGCTCACGATTCTATCAAATTGTGTATTCATGACGATGAGCAACCCACCAGCATGGAGTAAAACTGTTGAGTAAGTACTACATTATTGTAGTTTCAGTCATTCCAGTGTTAAATCTAATACAATTCATACTAACTTGTGTTCCTTCCAAGGTATGTTTTTACTGGCATCTATACATTTGAAGCAACAGTCAAAGTGTTGTCAAGAGGTTTCTGTGTTGGATCTTTTACATTCCTTCGAGATCCATGGAATTGGCTGGATTTCATGGTGATCAGCATGGCGTAAGTGCACTACTTGAAGTCTTCATAATATACGTATTTGATATCAGTCTTATTGTTATACATTCTCCACATCGTTACATTAAATCAAAGATTTGAGTGCATACTTTGCTGCTAAACAGAAGTGAAAGTTCAAAAACTAAACATTTTTGAGACAAATTCTCAACTCCTATGAAAGCCGAAAAATGTAAATGACCTGGCTTTGATGAATGTTTTATGTCTTTCTGCAGATATGTCACTGAGTTTGTTGACCTTGGCAACGTGTCAGCCCTCAGGACATTTCGAGTACTCCGAGCCCTCAAAACAATTACTGTGATTCCTGGTATTTTTGATATTCTATTTATCTTATGTTTTTTGTGTGTGACAACATTATGTTTTGTGACGAGATTAATAACGGATTAGTAGCCTAACTGTATGCAATAGTAAATGAATAATTTATTATATTGATTATCCTTTGTTGTTGCAGAGCTATTTGTCAGAGAAATGCCACCAACATATCAATTGTATTTTGTCAGGTTTGAAAACCATTGTGGCTGCTTTGATCCAGTCAGTGAAGAAAATGGTGGACGTCATGATTCTGACCGTCTTTGCCCTCGCTGTTTTTGCCCTCATTGGTCTTCAACTCTTTATGGGAAATCTGCGTCAGAAATGTGTGCGATGGCCCATCGAAACAAATGAAACTGCATTTGAATTTTTTAACAACACCGCCACATTTAACGACACCTTATCCTTCAACAACACCATGGGCTTCAACAATACAACATATTCCAACAGTTCCTTCAATTTCATTGAATATATGGAAAACTCAGGTATGTTTAAGACATATTACATCTCTTATTTTAAGCAGACTTTGTCCTCATTGTTTCTTCTTCTTCTTCTTCTTCTTCTTCTTCTTCTTCTTCTTCTTCTTCTTCTTCTTCTTCTTCTTCTTCTTCTTCTTCTTCTTCTTCTTCTTCTACATGTTTGCTTTTAGATAATCACTATTATTTGGAAGGCAGCCTTGATGCTCTACTTTGTGGAAACAGCTCTGATGCTGGGTATGTATTATCCACACTGACACCATGATAATGTTGTAGTCATGAGGGGAAGGAAAGATGTGAAGGAGAACTCAAGAGGACTTAGACAAAGACGACCGCGGTGCTAAGAGAATCCGACCGCACTTACGGACCTTCCAAGGCAAAGAAGTCTAATAGGCCGCAGCCCTTGCAGCACACTGACTCTTCTTTTTTGTTGATAGAAAGTGCCCAGAAGGATACACTTGCATGAAAGCTGGGAATAACCCCAACTATGGCTACACCAGTTTTGATTCTTTTGGCTGGGCCTTCCTGGCCCTCTTCAGACTCATGACCCAGGACTACTGGGAGAACCTTTTCCAGCTGGTTGGCACTTCTTTAATTTCTTGCACATTTATGATGTCTAACTTATGATTTATTCATGACCCTAACTTTTTAAAAGTTGTGAAAAAAGTTGTGAAAAGAAATTTGTCCTTAGTTCTCGTAGCTTCTTTTTTGCTCCAAACACAGATCCTGCGGGCGGCTGGTAAGACATACATGCTGTTCTTTGTGGTGATTATCTTTCTGGGCTCCTTCTACCTCATCAACCTCATCTTGGCGGTGGTAGCTATGGCTTATGACGAACAGAATCAGGCAACTCAGCGAGAGGCCATAGAGAAAGAGGAAGAATTCCAGCGGCTACTAGCGCAACTCAAGAATCAGGAAGCGGTAACTTTAACAAGCAATAAGAAGACAGTTAACCATATATATAATTTAACATAATGTCGAAATTGTAGTTTTTAAGCTTGACTTTGAATTCTGCCATATGACAACATATAGCCAAAATTAAGGGAATTTTGTTTTGTTCCGTAATTCAGAATTGTGATAATACCATAATTTCATGATATAAGTGTGATAAAATGTATAAAACTGTTCAAATTAAAGCAACACTGTATTATTATACTTTTCTAGGAGGCTCTAGATCTCGGGAGCCGAGTCACACTAACTAGTAAGAAGTCGCTCAGTCATCACACCATATCTGAGTTGGCAGATGATGAACGAAGCCTTGAACGTGATGAAATTATCAAAGATTGTAACGGGAGAATCATTCCCCGTCTGTTAATTAGAGCGCCCACCATGGTCAAGGTAAATCGGTCCCTTCGTGATAGGCAATCTCAAAAATGTTTGTTTTTAAAAAGCCTCTTGTTTTGCTTTGTGACTGACAGAATTATCGACATTTTACAGTCTCCTTCAGATTACGAACTCGAAGAGAAGTCATTAGGCTCTGTGCACAGCATGCTTCATCTGGACGAACCACGCCTGACACAGAGGTCTGCTAGTGCTCTGTCTGTGCTCACTGCAGCTGCTATGGAAGGTACAGTGCCAATGGAGATAGAAAGTTAAATCATACTGATTTTCAGGTTCATACTTTGTGTTTCTACTAGAACATGTTCACATGCTTTAATATTAAAAAAACACATTACTTTATTTGTACTGTCCATCTGAATATACTTGTTCACCCTTTGTCTGAAACGCTTCGTTTTAACACCTGTCTCTTTAAGCCACCCTCCCAAAAAACCCAGCTCACAAATTGACTTGTGAAAAGAATTGCAAGCAGTTCTCAAGCCATTGATGGAGATGAGGGGCGGTGTATTCTAATGAGTCTGCATGTGACATAGGAAGCTTGTTGAATCCTATGTTTTCTGACCTTTGGCAGTCCGCAAACAACTGACTGGGTTGTCTTAGGCACTCCAGATACCCAAATGTTTTCCTGATGTGTCCCCTTTAACACTGATAATGCACCAACAATTGTCAAAATCCCTAGATGTAGGATTTATTTTTTTAGCTTTGATTAAACACAAATAAGTAGATGACACAGCACGGCAGTGGCAGGGTGTAAGCATCTATAAGTGTCAAGTTCCTCCAGGGAATGAAGAAATACACAAGGCTTAGTTGCAGGTTCTTAGAGATGATGCTCTAATGTGAGCTCCAATTGCTTAGATTATCAAGCAGTTGTTAACATTGTACACTCATTTTATCCAAGGCCAATACAGTAGCATTGTCTTGAGCTCGCCATAATCACATTGTGTGCTGGAGAAATCCCTGTCAACATTCAGTGTCGTGCCCTCATCGTGTTAAGCTCTGGCTATTTCAGCCCAACTATAACTTGGCACAGACATGCATTTCAATGCCCCTCATCATTGCCCTCTGTTAGCTGTATTGTACATATAATTTAAAGGTTTGATAAAATGAAGTTAAAGTACCTAATTGTTTTTCTTTGTCTAGAGTTGGAGGAGGGTCAGAGGCCGTGTCCACCCGGCTGGTACAAGTTTGCGGACAGGTTCCTGAAGTGGGACTGCTTCCCGCAATGGGTGTTCTTTAAAAAGTGGGTGCTCTTTGTGGTGATGGACCCTTTTGTTGACTTGGGCATCACCATCTGTATTGTGCTCAACACCCTCTTCATGGCCATGGAGCACTACCCCATGACCCCAGAGTTTGAACACATGCTCTCAGTTGGGAATCTGGTGAATATCTGCCCCGTTACATTTAAATTTCATCACAGGAACTATTTGCACATCTCAGGCTTGATTTGAACTGAAACGTATGCCCCTGTAGGTTTTCACTGGGATCTTCACAGCGGAGATGTTCTTGAAGCTGATTGCCATGGATCCCTACTATTACTTTCAAGTTGGCTGGAATATTTTCGACAGCATCATCGTCACTCTCAGTCTGGTGGAGTTGGGTCTCGCCGATGTCCAAGGGCTGTCTGTCCTCAGGTCCTTCCGTCTGGTGAGAACGACTACATTATAATGCACACTAATATTTCACTATTATTCTGAATATGGCAATATTCAGCCATATAAACAGCTTAGTAGGAATATTGTCTTTTTCGGAATAAGGGCAAATAATTGAATATTTTGTACATTCAATTGTATCCATTGACCACAATGAGATTACTTCCTACAATATCATTCACTGTCTTTGCTTGTGTCTGTCCTGTGTTGGAGATAGCTTCGTGTCTTCAAACTAGCAAAGTCCTGGCCCACGCTCAACATGCTGATCAAGATTATCGGTAACTCAGTTGGAGCTTTAGGAAACCTGACTTTGGTGCTGGCCATCATTGTCTTCATCTTTGCTGTGGTGGGTATGCAGCTCTTTGGCAAGAACTACAATGAATGCGTGTGCAAGATCTCCACAGAGTGCACGCTGCCGCGCTGGCACATGAACGACTTCTTCCACTCGTTCCTCATCGTGTTCCGCATCCTGTGTGGAGAGTGGATCGAGACCATGTGGGACTGCATGGAGGTGGCCGGAACTGGAATGTGTTTAATTGTCTTCATGATGGTCATGGTCATTGGAAATCTAGTGGTGAGTGCATCACTGTTGATCCCTATCTTAAGAGTGGCGCCATATAATTAAAATAAAATAGCTGGTGGGGCATGTCGTTTCAGGTTTCAGGTACCACAGAGACAATGAAGTACAATCCAGAAATTCCAGTTTGAGTGTTTTTTTTTTTCTTCTATTCTTTCTCCAACTCTCTCTTTCTTACACAAAGTGGTCACTGGTCTTCCTGGGGTCCACAATCTTTTTTAATCAAACAACAATTTAAAATCACACACCCCACTTCTCTAAATAGACATGATTCTTATCTTGTGGCTGTGTTGTCAGTGTCTTTTATAGTCTGAGTTTATATCAACATGCAGTAAATCTTAAGTAGATGATTATTCCTGAGCTCACAGATGCTGCCACTCAACTTGCAACTGTCACTACCGTGAAGCTGTAAAGCTGACAAACTATTTTGTAAAATCTTTCTAAATCTAACAGTTATCTTATTATAATACCAGGAGATTCTGTTGCCTGCATATCTCAGCAGTCTATTGTTAACCCCTCAGCTGGGGGATGCCAAGGACAGACAGACACAGCTGGGGGAGGAACTTATATCCACTAGGGGACACTGTAGTATCTTAGGTATTATATATTATAAGTTGTACATAAACACAAAAGAGAGAATACATCATATATTTGCATGTTTTTGAAGTTCAAAAGTGGCTTGAGATGCACTGTAAACATAGATGTGTTTAGATTCTAATATAAAACATATCACACTGTGTTTTACTTGATATGATAACTGTTCACTAACCTTTTCACACAGTGTCTGTCTGGGTGAATTTGCACAGCAGAGTTTTTCATGCTCAGCGAAAAATCCTGAATGTCTGGAGCACGGAAATACTGTCCTTGACATTTTAACTTGGCCTCACTGAAGAAGGACGTTGGACAGATAATACAGATGATTACTCTCAGGCATCATTTCAACATTGTATTTAATGACTAGAGCCAAAACCATTTCCTGTTAGGTTATTCATAGAAATGGAAAGGAAATGGCCCATCATCACACTGACAAAAGTATTGCAATGGCCCCACTGTGCCAAAATGATCAAAGCTTTCTTGTGATGCACACTATCTGCACTGATATAAAGACATATAGTACTTCGTCGCGTCGGGGGGGGGGGGGGGTTCTATTTAAATCGAATGACTTGAGCCACCAAACAGAGGTTTTGACCTTGAGTATGTGCTAAGATCCGGCTCAAGGAAGCTTGCTGCCACTGAAGGGAACAAACACTGACAGCTGAGCAAGCAGGGCTCATGTGGCAGAGGGTCTGGGTGTTAAGGAAAAGTAATTTGATAGCAGATTGAAGTGTAATTGATGAAGAGGTAATCATAGTCAAAAAGTCAAACTATTCCTTAAATTCTTAAGTCAGCAGTTAGAGCTGCTCTAAAGGAAACTGGGAAATCTTAGAGCATTATTTTGTGCATCACTAACACTGAAAAGCTCTGCTACAATTGCCTATTATTTTCTATCAAAAATGATCATGTCTGTATCCACTCCTCCTCTGTCAGGCGTGTGTATTGTGCAGCTCATCCTTTCCCGTCAGCCCTCTTCACTGATTCACAGCTCCCTCACTGGAATGAGGGAGATATAGCCTGCCGTGTAACCCTGATCTCCTGCTAAACCTGGGAAATAGGAACCGAGAAATTTACTAACAGGTTTAGTCACTAAAGATAGCTTCGCCTGCAACAGGAGGCAGACGACATGATATTCCTTGATGTTCCATCACAGGACCAATTTGATATGTGTATTTAAGATAGTCCGGACTTGTGTTTAGTTCAGCAATGTCGGCATTAGAGCTGCAAGGATTAGTCGGCTAATCAATTAGTGGATCCACAGAAAAAATTATTGGCAGCAATTTTGACAATAGGTTAATCGTTAAAGTACTTTTTTATGCAGAAGTGTCAGATAATGCTGTTTTCAGCAACAAATATTTAACTTGTAAACTCAGAGGGGATTCACTCACTCTTAATGCTGATAAGGAAAAAGTTATTATGAGGATTACAATTTCATCCATTAACCACAGATACGAACACATCTGGATAGTTCACATCGGCCTACTGTAGCTACATACTAAATACAGACTGTGTGCATCTCTTGCAGTAATTTGTTTTTGTTTTTCACTTCAAGGTACAAAAGAAAATTGTTCATATTATGTTATTTACTATGCTTTAAGTATCAGATTTACTTTTCAGTGTATATTTATCATTCCCTTCACGTTTCCTTCGTCAGGTGCTGAACCTCTTCCTAGCCTTGCTGCTCAGCTCGTTCAGCGGAGACAACCTCTCCACGGAGGACGACGGAGAGATGAACAATCTCCAGATTGCCATTGGCAGGATCACACGAGGCGTCGACTGGTTCAAAGCGTTCATTGTTCGATCCGTGCAAGCAGATTCTCAACAGAAAGTCCAAGGAGCCTGAGGAGAGTCCGACGGACGACGAGGACCCTAAAACGGAGGGAATTGAAATGAACCACTTGTACTCCAGTCAGAATTTCAAAACAGCTGATGGTATACCTAATTGTGTGGTTGCTGTTACTGGATTTATTGTGGATGGAGAGCTCAGTCTCAATGTGCCAATCGCTCATGGAGAGTCAGACTTTGAAAACCTGGATGAGGATAAGGCTGAGGATGATGCTGACTCAGATGACTCAGTGATTTCAGATGAGAAACATAACCCACATTACTTGGTAAGTACAGTGAATCAACAATATCAATCTATTTATCCATCTACGTGCACTAATAATACATCCCCTACCAACAGCATCTACAAGGATGATTTATTGTCATTGTACAACACAGGGTTGTCAACGAGATGCAGTTATAGGCCGAGCATCTATATTTCAAAGATATTTCACTTTATCTTCAGCGTAAATGTCAAAATGACAGGTTGAACAGTATAAATAAAGTTCTCTGCACACAGGCTGACCTCTCTGGCAGGCTTTTTGTTTTGACAATCATCTGGATGAGCCTATTCGACACTAAGAACTTCCTCACTTTTCATGACGGCATGCTATACAAATTGCACTTACAAAATAAAACGTGGCATGCAACTAATGACCCACTTTCATGGCCCTCATTATGAGCCATGTGAGAGACCCTTACGGAGCCACATTGAAAGTAAGCATAAGTTTTTATCTCTGGTTTGACTATTGCCTATCAAAGCACTACAGGTGTGCAGGGCCTTTTGGCATTGATATTTCTCTCACCATACAAATAGAATAAGAGAAGAACAGACATTGAGCTGTTTTCCGTGGTCATTTGACTAGTACAAAAGAAAATGGCGTTTGTTTTTAGTTGTTGTTATGACAACACATGTTAGTACGCAGCTCCCGAGACGGGTTTCTAGCTTGTCCATATCCGGAGCTGTTGGGAGTTAAGCAGAGGGATTGTTAGACCCAGCTCATGTGTTTGGTTAATTTTCTGTCACCAGTGTTTCATTAAAACATGGGATTAGCAAGCTAGCTAACTAGCCAGCTGTCCACTAGTTGGCTAGCTGGTTTGCTGATTCCATGCTTTAATGATACCGTTAGTTGACCTGTGACATTAAAAAGAGTCATGACACTCTTTATTTGTATAGTACTTTTCATACAAACATATACGTTGTGAATTGAATTAAAAGTAAATATGTTTAGAGTTGTCGATCATCTGGCAATAGCAATGTTCCTCCCTACACTGTGTCTCAGACACAAGAATGGTGAACTGAAATGCACGACTCCGAGACGGATGTAAAGTAACAAAATAAAATGCTTTACTGCAAACAAAGTACAAAGTGATAGCGCTCACAAGGAGGAATACAAACAAACAAAATTGTTTGTAGATAAAGCAAATATTTTTTATTGTTTTTGCACATGCACATCCCCCCCTCGTACAGAACTCCGACAGCACCCCCCCCCCCTTGTTGAATACCGCCGCAGTAGGTTGTCCCCGCTCCATGCTATACCAGTTTGGGGGTACTTGGCCTGAAAAACGTTGAAGACCCCTGCATTAGACAATACTCACAACACATGAACAAGTACGAACTGGCACAAGACAAGGGGGGGGGGAACAGGACCATTTAAACATGAGGTGAGAAGGCACAGATGGAAACAATCAGGGGTGGGCAGACAATCACACCAAGGAAGGAAGTAAAACAAGACATGACACAAGGGGAAAGGAACATTTCAAAACAAAACAACAAGTGTACGACGAGACAAGACATGAGTGAAGCTAACTACACAAAAGGCACATGACAACCACAGACTAACATGAAATTAAACAAAAGCCTGATCTAAACCCTAAACATGAACATGAATACATTTAACATAGCTGACGAGACACAACAATGAAGCTTTAAGTTTCATTTACTGTGGCTCTCAATGATTCATAACATTACTACTCCACTGCTCGTTTTAATTGTTACAGCAAAACCTCAACTTAGTGCAAGTCAGTTTATATGGAAGTTGGCCCGTTGCAATTGTTGCAATGGCAACGTTACACATAAAAAATGGCTACTGCTCTGACCATTCTGCTACGTTGATTTGAATGGGAATGTGCGTTCTTTTCCTATTCTATTTCTATTCCCCTCACAATGGTCACATATGTTTCTGCTCAACAAAATGTACCTACACTCAGCCCTAGAAAAGGACATGTTGTCATGTTTCTGATGCGGGTAATAAATAAACATTGATATTATACTGAATTTGTAGTCTAGTAGTGTGATGACATACTAAATATAGAATCTCAGGCAGGCAAACTCAGTATCCTCTACTTAAAACTTACTCTTATCTTTTTCTTAACTAATGTTATTTGTTGTAAATATAATTAATTGGATCAAGTTTTATGTTATGTTTTGGATTTGTGTACTTTTATTGATACGTTTTACTGTAAAGCACGTTGTAACTTTCTTTTGAAAT
This sequence comes from Cottoperca gobio, assembly GCF_900634415.1. Classification (NCBI taxonomy): domain Eukaryota; kingdom Metazoa; phylum Chordata; class Actinopteri; order Perciformes; family Bovichtidae; genus Cottoperca; species Cottoperca gobio. The sequence goes on along the minus strand of NC_041373.1, from coordinate 7,456,666 downwards.
ATGATATATAAACAAAGTCATTATTGTGATAAAACACACAGACTTTTTCAGTCAAAGATGAACAAAGGTAAACTCTGACCAGCGGAAAAGTGGTGGCTGGAATAAATGATAATAGCTTTTAAGATTACATTAACGTTTGGTGATGCCACCCAAGTCTGAGTAATAATATAAATGGTAAAGATGTAAGGTTTCAGCGTCCAGAGAAGAGGTCTGTTCAGGTGACATAAGCGAGAACACATGTGCAGGCGTTGTGCAGAGCCTGGAGCCTGGAGCTAGATATAAACTAATAACACAAAGCTAATCAAATGTTACAATTGTTATTTTTGGGTAAAAGAAACTTGTCTGCAAGATACAAGTTCATTCTCTGTTCCTGTGCTATTTCAGGAAAACTTAGGAGATGAAAGTAATTTGCTGGGAAATGTCAAAGTGAGTATTTCCAAAAAATCTCACATGGTGAAAAAAACATCTTTGTATGGGGATCTGCACAAAATAAATGTGTGTGTGGGGATCAATAATGTATATTTTGCATGGTGGCTTTGTAACTGAGCTTTAATTGTAATTCTTGACTAGCTGATGGGTGCTTTCAATGATGGGGATTCTTCAGTGTGTAGCACAGTGGACTATCAACCGCCTGAGCCTGAGCCAGCAGAAGAGGAAGAGGAAGAGCCGGAACCCGTGGAGCCGGAGGCCTGCTTCACTGACAGTATGAACAACCATTGTAAAACAGGACAATTTAAACATGAACTGTACATTTATCTAGAATGAACCTTTTGGTTTTGCTCTCTCCTCAGACTGTGTGGAGCGCTGGCCGTGTCTGACTGTGGACATCACAAAAGGTAGAGGCAAGAAATGGTGGAACCTCCGTAGGACTTGCTTCACTATTGTGGAGCATGACTGGTTTGAAACCTTCATAATCTTTATGATCCTCCTCAGCAGCGGAGCTCTGGTGAGTGCTGTCATCAGTGCAACACATTTAGAAATTTTGACTGTTTTATGATAATGTTTAGATACTGTATTACTGTTAGAACGTGTATCTAGATATCTCATATCTTCCTTTGGCAGGCCTTTGAAGACATATACATAGAAAGACGCCGAACCATCAAAATTATTCTGGAGTTCGCTGACAAAATATTCACCTACGTCTTTATCATTGAGATGATCCTTAAATGGGTCGCATACGGCTTCAAGACCTACTTCACCAACGCCTGGTGTTGGTTAGACTTTTTCATTGTAGATGTAAGTTATGGCATCTTATTTTAGATCTCATCCTTTTGTGTAACTTTAAACAGAGCATAAGTACAAACATATTTTATGACAGATAGAGTCTGTGGTAACACTTGAATAGGAAATGTTTTGATTCTGCCACAGATTTCCCTGATTAGTTTAGCCGCCAACTTGATGGGATACTCTGACCTTGGACCAATCAAATCCCTCAGGACTCTCAGGGCGCTGAGGCCTCTTCGAGCGCTGTCAAGATTTGAAGGGATGAGGGTCAGTTTTTGGCTGTGCGACCATGTTTGTGCAATGTGCATGGCTAACCAGTGGTGGAAAGTAACTAAGTAAATGTACTCAAGTACTGTACTAAAGTACAATTTGTACTTTACTTGAGTATTTACATGTTATGTTTACTTTATACTCTTCTCCACTACATTTCAGAGGGAAATGTTGTACTTTTTACTCCACAACATTTATTTGACAGCTGGAGTTGCTTTTCAGATCCATGTTTTACATAAAACACATGAGTTTATACATTATTACAACATTAAAGACTAAAGCAGTGTTTTCCAATCTTTTTGACTTACATAAAAACATAACAGTCTAGTGGAGGCCCCTAGTAATGTTTCTGATGTCTATAGTTTTTAACAGTTCCATCAAATAGACATTTCCCCTCTTAACAAATGGTTTGATTCCTAAAACTGTTTAAATAAATCAATACTTCACTAACAAAAGAAAACTAGACAAACGTCCAAAAACTGAAAACAATTTTGTGTAGCAGACGTTCGTTTTTACTTCTTACTCACTACCCCTCAGATTCTTTTAGTGACCCTTTGGATACAAAGTAGTTCAAACTAGCTCCACCTCAAGCAGCTACAACATTACAATTCTGCTTGATTAACAATCGATTTTGTAATATATAAGAATTTGCCAGTCGAGGGCTTCTTTACTGCAAAACGAGTACTTTTGATAATTTACGTACATTTGCTGCTGATACTTTTGTACTTTTACTTAAGTGGGACTTAAAATGCATGACTTTTACTTGTAATATAGTAGTTTTGCTTTGCTCCACTAGTACTTTTATTTAAGTAAAGAATCTGAACACTTATTCCAACATAGATGATGCAAAAGCTGTGATGTTAATTGCATTATGATACCAATATGACTGGCTTTCCTCTACAATGTGTTGAATGCATGCTTACACCATGGCTGCTGTATCATAGCTGACTAAGGTAAGGGTACGGGTAGAACTTGATCTTGTTGCTCACTCTTAAAAACTAAATTAATATTTATATACGTTTTATTATAATCCCTTTTTATTTTAACAAAGTCCTCTCTTTCGGGCAGGTGGTTGTGAACGCTCTCGTTGGAGCGATTCCCTCCATCTTCAACGTGCTGCTGGTGTGTCTGATCTTCTGGCTCATCTTCAGCATCATGGGAGTTAACCTGTTTGCTGGGAAGTTCTACCGCTGCATCAACACCACCACAGAGGAGCTGTTCCCCATGTCGGAAGTCAACAACAAGAGCGACTGCATGGCCATCAAAGAGGCCACGCAGGAGGCCCGCTGGGTCAATGTCAAGGTCAACTATGACAATGTAGGACAAGGCTACCTGTCACTGCTTCAAGTGGTGAGGGGTGTTGTTTCTATTGTTATACACTTAGAAGTAAAATTGTTGTAAAAGCTTTTATGTCCGATGATATTGAAACACTGCTCTGTATTTTCAGTCAACTTTTAAAGGATGGATGGACATCATGTATGCTGCGGTTGACTCAAGAGAGGTAGTTATTATTTACAGTAGTACATTTAGCAATCAATATGTTGGCAGCCCTGTTTTATAGTCATATGTATCAGTTCTGAATACAAGGTTAACACTTTCTAATTAAATTAAAATAAGCCTGTGTATAGTAGGGCTGCATGATGTAAGGAAAACATGCGATAATGTTGAATATTGCAAAACGATTTAACTTGCGATAGAAAACAAACAAAAAAGAAACAGATATTAGAGTGTACTTTAGATTTTAAAGTGCAGTTTTCTACTGATAGTCTCTTTCAACCAACTCAGAAAAAACAATATCGCGCCAGTTGACGTTGCGATATATAGTGTACAGAAGCCCCTTCATTTTAGTCTATTATTCATATGTTATTTTTGCTAATTAGAAAATTACATAGTAGTATTTAGAAAAACAGTCATGACAATTTATGAGAAAGGAGGAATTACATATAAGAAATCCCAAATTACTTTTGAATGACTTTTTTTGATTTTGTATACTAAGTAGCTTTTTTTATTGGGTATATGAGTAGATATAAAATAAATAACATTAAGAAATACAAGTCAGGAGTTTAAATATGTTCCTTTCCCCCTATATAATTAAATATAAATGTAATATATATGTGACAGATGGTGATGAGTCCAGTCTTTGGATCAACATGTGTCCTTCCTGACTGGTATCATATTCCAGTACAACCTTTAATCCTGTGTCTTCCCCACTATGTCTCACAACCATCTATTTAATCATTTATTAACGGGAAACGGCTGTTTTCTCAAATTATTTTCTGTGATTTAAATGTTTTCTTCCTTCTTTAGGTAGAGGAGCAGCCTTCTTATGAGATCAACCTCTACATGTACATTTACTTTGTCATCTTCATCATCTTCGGCTCTTTCTTCACACTCAACCTCTTCATTGGTGTCATTATTGACAATTTCAACCAACAAAAGAAAAAGATAAGTATTCCACTTTATAAGAAGTAGTCTATACCAATACAACAGCGATTAATGTTTTGGATTATTAAGTTACATCTATACTTGTTTTTATCTCCATTAAATTCTTGTAATGATGTTTGTATTATGTTGTGTCTGCACGGAGATAAAGACCTCTTTATGACTGAGGAACAAAAAAAGTACTACGAGGCCATGAAGAAACTTGGTTCCAAGAAGCCGCAGAAGCCGATTCCACGTCCAACAGTATGTCATTCATTTACAACTGATAGTTTTATTCACAATATGTGTTATATTGTTTGGGAAAGACTATTGTTTGAATATTTCTTTTAAATGTTGAGCGTGATTATGACACCTTCCTTGGGCTGGTCACAATACAAGACCGATCTAAAATGTGCCCTTTTAAACAACACAATGCCACAGATGTTGTAAGTTTTGAGGGAGCGTGCCATGAGCATGCTGACTGCAGGAATGTCCACCAGGGCTGTTGCCCATGATTTTGAATGTTCATTTCACTACGATAAGTCGTTTCTGAGAATTTTGCTGTACATCCAACCGGCCTCACATTCACAGACCACACCAGTGCATGTGCGTACTCATCGTCCTCAGCAGGATCTTGACTTGACTGTAGTTTGTCATTGTAACCGACTTAAGTGGGGAAAAGCTTATCTTCGATGGGGCCTGGTACTTTGAAGTAGTGTTCTCTTCACAGATGTATGCTGTGTGATGAAAAAAACCTGCATATCTCTTGCCCTTGTCACGTGCAATCTAAAGTTCAGAGTGCCTAATAAATGCACATTTTAGAGTAGCCTTTTATTGTGATGAGCCCAAGGCACACCTGTGTAATTATCACGCAGTCTAATCAGCCACACCTGTCAAGCGGATGGATTATCTTGGCAAAGGATAAGTGCTCCGAATACAGATTTTGACAAATTTGTGCACAAAAGAAATAAGAGAAATAAGCCTTTTGTGCGCATAAAAAAAGTCTTAGCTCTTTAATTTACATGGGAGAACAATCGGAGCGAAAACAAAAGTGTTAAATTTATAATTTTGTTCAGTGTACAAACGAGGCAACCCGCAGTAATGACACATTAGCACAGCACGTGTGGTATGACAACTTGACCTGTGACCGCTGCGTTGACCCTTCACACTACACACTGCTGGTGTGAACCTATTGGATTTGTGTTTGTGTTCCTCGCCTTCCCTTTGACCTGCAGAACCTAATCCAGGGACTGGTGTTTGACTTCATCAGTCAGCAGTTCTTTGACATCTTCATCATGGTGCTCATCTGCCTCAACATGGTGACCATGATGGTGGAGACGGACAATCAAAGCGCAGAGAAGGAAGATTTCCTCTTTAAAGTAAATGTGGCTTTCATTATCGTCTTCACCGGAGAGTGTGTGTTGAAGCTCTTTGCCCTGCGACAATACTTCTTCACCAACGGATGGAACGTTTTTGACTTTGTTGTGGTCATCTTGTCCATAGCTGGTGGGTGAATAACATTACTTACAAACTGCAAATTATTACTGTGTTCAAACAGACAACAGGTGTTCATAAATTGTCTCCTTTTTATTTCAGGTACAATGCTCTCAGACATAATCGAGAAGTACTTTGTGTCACCAACTCTGTTCAGAGTGATCAGACTGGCCAGAATAGGCAGGATTCTGCGTCTTATTAAAGGAGCCAAGGGCATTCGGACGCTTCTTTTCGCTCTAATGATGTCACTTCCCGCCCTATTCAACATTGGCCTTCTGCTCTTCCTCATTATGTTCATCTTCTCCATATTTGGCATGTCAAACTTTGCTTATGTCAAAAAGGAGGCTGGAATCGATGATATATTTAATTTTGAGACGTTTGGTGGCAGCATTATCTGTTTGTTTGAGATCACGACGTCCGCCGGCTGGGATGCGCTTTTACTTCCAATGCTGAACAAAGAGTTCCCAGACTGTGATCCAGACTTCGAGAACCCAGGCACGGATGTAACGGGCAACTGTGGCAATCCGCTCATGAGCATGATATTCTTCTGCGGCTACATCATCGTCTCATTCTTAGTGGTGGTCAACATGTATATTGCTATCATCTTGGAGAACTTCAATGTGGCGCAGGAGGAGAGTGGCGACGCACTCTGTGAGGACGACTTTGAGATGTTCAATGAGACTTGGGAGAAGTTTGACGTAGACGGAACTCAGTTCATTGAGTATAGCCGGCTCTCAGATTTCTGTGATGCCTTGCAGCAGCCGCTGAAGGTTGCCAAGCCCAACCGGCTTCCCCTGATGGAAATGGATCTGCCTCTGGTCATCGGGGACAGGATCCACTGCCTGGATGTCTTGTTGGCCGTCACACAGATGGTCTTGGGAGACACGGTGGAAATGGCGGCAATGAGGTTAAGCATTGAGGCCAAGTTCCTCCTGAGCAACCCCACCTCCGACTCCTTTGCGCCGATTACCACGACAATGCGCCACAAAGAAGAGCAGATGGCTGCTGTAGTCGTTCAGAGGGCTTACCGCAAGCACCTGCTGAAACGTTGCATATGCCACGCCGCTTTTATGCATCGCTGTAAGAGGATGGGTAGAAAAGACGAAGGTGCAGATCCACTAGAGAAAGAGGGCATGCTCGCACGAAGGATGGGGGTGCTCTATGGGAGCAACGTGTACCTTGCAGAGGAGATGGAGCAGGCGGATTTAGAAAGTCTAGCAAACCAACAGCCTCCTAATCCTGAGACATTGTCACATGGCACAGAGGCCCAATGTGATTCTGAATCCTCCGTGCCAAATATCATGGTTGTACCTGTAGAAATTACTAATGAGGTTTTATTACATTCTGCCCCCAACCCACACATCTTTAACCTCCATGCAAATCTGAGAGAGACAATTGTATAACAAACAGCATAAGACAATTCATGTCCTCCCCCTGTGTTTCAGCAGCCAAGGAAGTAATGTTAGCAGTTATATTTCCACATTAGATGTTACACAGTGCTAATGAATGTTTGAACTGCATTTTATAATTATTATTATTAAACCTCATCCACAATCCCTGCTTTTTAGTGTGATATTCAAGTGTCTTTTTGGGTTAAATATGAAACTGGAGTACATGGATTTCTTTGACATTTGTTCTAAAGTCTTGAAATCTGGTAAGGACATACTATGGAAAGGTATCTACAGTACAACTCTGACATTTTTAGATGTACATGTAAAATCACACTTTTATCAATTTGTCAAGGTCAGGACTTTTCAAACATTTGTAAAAACACTACCATTGTGTTTATTTAATGTCTTCCATATGAAATTGTTTTTATACTGTATCCATATCTTTGATATTCAACTTACTATGAGTTCATAGATACCAAATACTTAAATGTACTCCTTGTAGTTTCTGAATACAGCCATTTCCTTATCATTCTTTATTTAGTCTTTGGAGACATGGGACTAGTGTTTATTCCTAAAATATAAAACTCACATTTCAGCCAAACTAGGTAGGTAAATAACCTAAAATATACAAATCACTTTGTGTAATGTTAAATGAAAATTAATTTCTGTAAAAACAGACCTTAAAATACCACAATATTCATAACCATGTGTTTGATGTAAGTTTAATTGTATTACTCTCTTTTCTGTGCCTGTGACGCTTTAATTGACATTTCCAAATTAAGGTCACAGTTAGATATGATTTCTCAGCTTTTAACTGTAGACTGCAGAGAACTGCATCACTTACTGTCAGCCGAAAAAATGTGCTAGTGTTTGTTATTGCAGGGTTAAACACAATAGTAGAATAGCAGAATCTGTAATACGCTAGCTTTCTAGTGAAAAACCTATCTTCAAAAGGGCAAGATACAGCACCATGTATGTCTGAAGAATCCTAAACATATTTCAGTAATTCTTCTATGAATTTTCATTTTAATGCACTCTATGGTTGATGGCTTCATTTAGGCCAGCAATAACTTTTTTTGTATGATTATTAGCAGAAAACCAAACGATGTGCCCCAGTTTCTAACCAAAGAGTAACTTGAACAACACATGGGAAAACCTGAATGATCATTTTATAGTATTTAGTGCTGTGTTTATGTTGTACACGGTGTGTACATTTAAAAGCAATACGATATCCAGTCTTTTTCTGCTTCCTCCGATATGACATAAATTCAGCACTATTATCCAACTCTAGAGCAATAATTGAATATTAAATTAGTATGCACACGACCATTTCATGGTTAAAATGGTACTATTGGGAGTCCCCTCATTTGTGTTCATTTTTGAAAAATTAAAACCCAGCAAAATTCCTGCTTACTTTACGTCACTTTTATGTGGAATCTCATCGATGTTCAGGCTCTACATGTTAATTATTTCAATTAGACACTCAATGATTTTCTATGGTGGAGTTAGTTTTGTACATATAACTGAACATTTAGGCTAATCATGATCATTTATCCCTTTCTAGCAGTGAAATCCTGATCTGTCATTCGTTATTAGTAAACAATAACATGGGCCGGCTAATGCAGTTAACATCTGAAGGCCCAGTTTATATTGCACTATTTATATCCCTTCCAGGTCAAGTTAGAGCAGTTGTAAGACCTTCCTGTTTTTAAGATGATTTCATCCCTTATATGCATGTCTTATTAATGTTTTGTCTATTTTTTCAGTCCCCTCAGAGAGATATCAAAACTCAAACCAAGCAGCCACTGGTTTTCCATTTCAGTATTTAGATTTATCTGTCTACTTAATAACAACCATTGTAGTAAAGATATACATGTTTTGTCTTTTGACCTGATCTTGACTTAACCTGATCTTCTGAAACACAGCATTGGTGTAGTTAAATACATGACTCTGAAGTTAAAGGATTACCCAACTTTCCAAGGTGTCGATAATCACACACATCTGCATATTTACAGAGAAAATCTTGATGATCTGTCCTTGAAGTCTGTCCCAAGTAGAAAGGTTGCTTCACTCGCCGTTGTGTAAGTCTTAACTGAATTTAAAACGTCTTACTCTGAATATATATACATGATCAACATAAGCACTTTTACAGTTTTCTAGTTTGTTTTTTTACAATAGACTTTAGCAGGTTGTCTCTTCTCTTGTTTCTGTGTTCAGCACTGTTTTAACATCAACCCTGGGGGATAAAAGAAAATCATGAATGTTTCCTCTATAAGGGGTCTCTTTGTCTTATCCTGCTGCGCAGCCTGGCAGTTCTTAATGATGTGGCCTGCAGCCGTCCTATATGAGATTGACATGCTGCTGCACTTAGCTATAGTCTCCTCTGATGGTACAGTGAAATTCACAAGATGGTGTCCTCCTTTTGTTTACATTTCTAACGGAGGCAGAGCTTTACTGGTACATCCACAGTCAGTGTTGCTTGTATATAAAAACATTTTCTTTCTTCTTTCTGTATTGTATATTTATATCATTTTGTTATTGTAAAAATTGTTACTATTATGTGAGAATAAAATACATCTTGTAGGGAAAAGTAAGCTGTGAGTTTATGTTGTCACTAGCTGCGTTATGTGAAACTACACCGGTGCACTGAGGCCCTCTGATGGTTTGTACAGTGAAAAGGCCACACTGCTGACTGATAAACGTTTCATTCTGTCACATTTAATTTCTAAACTTGAAAGTAGACTTGTCAAATTGGAAATCAATCAAGAGTGTCCTTATCTTTTTGTATGGTGTATTTTTTGTGTGAAAATTAACACATATTTGGTGCATCAGTGAGTATTTACAGCAGTGGGACAATGTATGTGGGGTTGACTCAACATCAACAATGTCCTCATGGTAATGAAGGAATAAAAAAATTATTAAACTGAATTTAAAATAAATGTTTAGGCAACAATGGAGCTCTATGGCACAGAGGAATAAGCTACTGTATATTAGCTATTAAGATATATACATTTGTCATGTTTTCATCTCCATTACTGACATCTTGTCTCTTAAACAGCTGCTCATTTCAGCACTAGATAGTGGCTCGCTTGCCCAGTTGCTATTTTTTGTACATGAGTGTCAACAGACGAAAATAAGCACTGCCTCTTACAAGAAATAAGGAGGTAGGGTGTCTGATTTATTTCCATATTTTTGTGGTTACACGCTCTGCCTCCCAGTGCTGACTGGAGTTACTTTAGAGGGACATGTTGCTGCTTTCAGGTTTGACTGCCTGGCAGAGTAAAGCTGCTTTATTCACTGTGGCTGTTTTCATCAGGATATCTTTATGTCCAGCAAGCTAAAATAATTAGGGCTGCAACTAACAATTATTTAAATTAACAATTAATCTGCTGATTCTTTTCTTGACATTTGGTCTTCAAAACTTCAGAAGTCAGTGAAACATGTCAGTAACAATTATCTAGAGTCCAAGGCGACTTCTGCAAAATAAAATATATTTTATTTACTATAATGTGACAAAGACGAGCCACAAATCCTCACTATTTTAGAAGCTGGAACCATAAAATGTTTTGCATTGCATCCTGAAAATTGACTGGAATTATTAAAATAGTTTTAAATATATTTAATAGATTAAGACTTTGTGTTGCAGCTTTACAAAAAACAGTTCCCACCTCTTACTGCTATGTTTGATTGAAATCTTTTTTGGGCAGCCACCATTGCTTATAAAAAATGAAATGACTGAAAATGAAAAACTTGCAGCTTCACTGCAAGTTTTCACTGAGTCCCCATCATTACAATAATTTCCTGTCATGGTTGTTGGAGGCAGCAGTATATCTCTTGCTCACACACTGAAAACTGACCAAGCTCTATACAGTATACAAAAAAATTGAGAGGGTACAGATGCATATTCGCTTAGGGAATTAAAGAAATATGATCAGCATGGCTGACCTGAAAGAGAGTGTTCAGCTAAGCTAGCACCTCTGTGGTGCTTACTACTACCACTGCTACTTAGGCACGCAGGTAATGTTCACATGCTAATGTTTTGCAGGTATAATGTTCACCAAGTTCACCATATTAGGGGGAACATGAATTGCTAAAGTCATCAAATAGTTGTTGAGACATTTCACTAAATACCACAAATGTCAACCTCATGGGATCATTAGGATTCATTCTCTGGGGACTATGAATGTCTTTATAAGTCTGGTATAGGCCACACACACACTCTTGTAGCCTTCAATGCACACACGCATGCACAGACAAAATAAAAGCACACATTTTCCTCTGCATTTTACACTGTTAAAAAATCACATATTTTATTATCTACTTGCTAATCTTTTGGCTTTGGAGTCAACAAGAACATTAACCCGAGGAAGGAACCAAACCAATGACAGTGACAGAAACACACACACACACACACACACACACACACACACACACACACACACACACACACACACACACACACACACACACACACACACACACACCATCACTACAAACACATGCACACACACTATCACTAAAAACACAACTCTCCCGATATATATGGGCTTATATACACTATTCAACTATTCTAACATTTATTTAGACAATTTTATTGTATCCAATATTTACCTTTGAGAACTTTGGCTGCTTGTGTTAAATGAAATGTAAGGCACACAAACCCTAAAACCCCAAATGTTCAGTTTACAATCTTGTTTCACTCGTCCCTAAAAATGGCACACGTGAATGAAATTGGTTGTTAATATTATGCGTGTGGGATGTTCAGAGTTATTTTGGTTCGACATTACAGTTCTCTCTTCCCTTTTATTTGCCTGCCATTAAAGCCTGTGTGGTGACAGACAGCCCACCCACTGGTGCAGACACTTCTCCTTGTTCACAACATATTCATGCCTGCAGAGAGACATACGCGTAGACCTCAGCATTTTCTAAATATCTTTTCTTTTGCATGTCATCATGCGCTGGTTGCTGGCTGGATGCTGTGGGCTTGCTTTGATCAATATCTCAGGTAAACTCTTTTAATATGATCAATTTAATCAGTGACTGAAAAGTGAAAATGATGCAAACAAACAATCTTACAGTCTTGGTGCTAAGAATGAAATCTTAGCTGAATGTTAATAAAGCATATGATTAGCTTAAACGTTTCATAATGCTTTACAGAGTCATTCAATTGTACTTTTTACGGCTGTTTAACCATAGCTACAATGCATACAAGCGTTTTGCATGTTATTTTAGACTCCACAGAACCATTACTTCCTGGCCATCTGGGGAAAAAGAGGAAGTTGTCTTCAGAGACAAATAATTGTTCTTTTAATATACTGTATATACAGTTTACTTACACCCAGTTATGTATCAACTGAGGTTACTTACTCAGGTTACTTTATTTCAGACCTTTACTCCGTTTAATGGAGAAAGATAATGGAGCTCTTTGGTGGATGATGTGTTTGCCGAATTACAGGAGATGTTTGGACAGATTCAGAAAAAGCTGGTGAATGTAATTTTATCGGTAGGCTGCATTTGATCTAGCAGAATTGGTATTTCCTTGTTTTTTAATGGGATTCTGCTGACCTCATAGCGGTACTGTGCCACTGGCAAGTGGAGAAATAGAGAAGCTTCTACTGCCAGATGAATGAGATTAATCTGCACAGCATATGTGAGAGATTTGTGTATATTTCTTGCTTTCGCCTTGATGGTCTCTTGCTGCTGCACGGCCTCTCAGAGCACCTGGAACATAACGGTACAGATAAAGGTCTAAAGTGTTCCACACACACACACACACACACACACACACACACACACACACGTAATGGCACGGACAGGCGTGCTATTTTGTGAAAGAAAACATACAGAGACGTCGTATAGTGGCCGCTAGCAAACGTGGCCATGCTGTTGTGTGGATTTTGATGCGCCTCAATAGCGCATGCGCTAACCAAAGTGTCTATTGCCGAAGTAAATCAGGGCGGACCGGGTTGTTGCAGTTTTCTACAGAATCGCTGATCCACATAACTTCACACGTGGCATTGTACTCTCTCGGGTCCTCAGCAACACACACACCAAGCTTGAAGTATATTGGTCTGAGGGTTGGCAAGATCGAAACTCACACACACACACACACACACACACACACACATAGACTCCTGTCATGATAGTATGACGTCAAGCCAGCATCCCATTGGAGGCACACAGTGTACTTATCAACTGATTATCAAATGATCTACATACATGTGTAAGATTTGCAGTTACTGCTGCTTTTACTGTCACAATGTCCCTCAACCTTCTTTTGTCTGCTCAGTGGCCATAAACCCTGTCGTGCCCATCACCCAGAAGCCCCGGTTCTATGGTGTGGAAACCAAACGCAATGTGGGCATTTACTGTCTGTGCTCCACGAAACTCCAGCCAGCCAGGGCCGAGTGGTACAAGGTCGATAAGTACGACGTCGATTATCAAATCAAAAGCCAGATAAAGGAAGGAAAAAAGTTTGTCTTTCACAACATCAGCCAGAACCAAAACATCTTTCTCTTCATCCGTGATGTGCGCGTAGAAGACAGCGGAGTGTACTTCTGCAAGATAGGAAATGAATGGGGACCTGGGACTGCAGTTCAAGTAGCCAGTAAGTGTCCGGGACACCCTGTCTTATGCAGACCTACACACACATGATGCCATGATAAGTTATTGAGGTCTGTACTAGGTGACTTTGAATATTTTTCCTCTCACAGGACCCATTGACGTTCCCCAGGCACTGTACAGGACCAAGATGAAGGACGGTCTCATTATCCTCCAGGGCCTGGTGTTGGCTGTGTGTATTGCTGCTGTACTGCTACGCAAACGGCAACTGGTGAGGAAGAAGATGAACAAAAACATTTGAGAAAAATCTGTGCTTTACCAGACTGCACTGCTGAGTTTAAATGGAATAGAGCTGATGATGTGCACAACGAGAAGTTTGAAAACAAAGTTTTTTTTAAAACTTTGTTTTCTAAGGAATTTCAGCTTTTTAGAATAAAACTGATCTATAGAGATGTTGACAGGTCAGCCAAAGCATGGGCCTATCTGCAACTAATGATTATCTTTATTTATCTGTTGCTAACATTTCTGATTTATCAATGTATCAACATTCCTCACATAGCTTGTTTTATCTGACCAACAGTCCACCTTAATTAAGAATATTCTGAATAGTTTGGATTTTTGACATGTTTTCTGTAAAGGTTAGTCATGATAGATAGATAGAAGTTGTGGAAGTCTCTTCTTCTTCTTCTTCTTCTTCTTCTTCTTCTTCTTCTTCTTCTTCTTCTTCTTCTTCTTCTTCTTCTTCTTCTTCTTCTTCTTCTTCTTCTTCTTCTTCTTCTTCTTCTTCTCAACAGATCTCTCCTTCCTTTTCATTTCATTTTTCAAGAGATCTTTGCATTTATTCAGACATTTGTTTAACCTTTAGTCCCTTTGTGTAAAGCTATGCCACTATTGCAGATGTAGATATAACCAAAAGATACACACCTTTTAGCTCTTCTTAAATTTAATTTGAAGCAGCAAAGCTAGCTAGTCTTGATTAGAATGTTTCATGATCTAACGTTAGCTAACCTCTTTTTATTTTAGCATTTATATTTCTTCATTTTTTATGTATTTCATACAGTTTGTTTATCAATAGCTGGTGCTAACTCTTTCATTTTCTCTTTTTACTTGCTCTTAAATTTTTTTAACAGTTGGAAAAGAGGGACATTATATATGAGGAGCCTGAAACTGATCACATCTATGAGGTTTGTTGGAAAATCTAAATTTTACAGTAATATTCATCAAAACAAGTTGTGAAAGAAGTATTCAGATCCTTTAAGTAAAAGTCCTAATACGACATTGTGACATCCAAAACCTTACTTAGGTAAAAGTATTATTAGCAAAGTTTTACTTAAAATATAATTTGTGCTGTAAAATGTTCCCTGTCAGTGTTTTACTGTTACATATGATGTTTCTGGATTAATATTTCTGATGCATTAATGTGTAAATTGCATTTTACTGCTAATTCTAACTCCCTTATATACTGTTGGGTAGTTTAATCTACAGAAATGCATCACATTTTGTAAGGTCATCATATGTTTATATCTTTGTCTCTGTCCAGTGACTCAACACATAAATGAAAACTACATCATTCAGTTTATCACACATTTTCCAATCAACGATCACCAAATTTGGAGATACATACTTTTCACTGAACAGGAAGGGTGTGAAGAATTGTAGTACCAATCTAGCGGAGTGAAAAGTAAAGTACAATATTTCCCTCTGAGATGTAGGGAAGTAGAAGTAGAAGTTGAAAAATGACACATTTAATGACATTTCAACACTGACGAGATCATTTATTTTTGTCATTAGTGGTCATTTACTGCCACAGGGAACACACATCACAGCTGTGTTTTTTACACACACACACAAACACACACACAGTGTCCTCGCACCACTGAGCTCATAACCACAGTTTTATCTTCTTCTGTCAATGCAGCTCTCAGGATTCTTTTTTTCATTTTAAACATAGCCTATACTGTAGGCTGAACTTTAATAGCAGCATTTGTTGCTTGAAAAAATAGATATTATTGCTAGACGAAAAACACCTTTTATACAGAAATTGTTGCTCAGAGTACATTACATTAACATACAAGGAAGCATACAAAATGAATGGACCCAGACAGTAATAGTAGTTTAAAGTATGTATAATGAAATACTCAGAGGCCAAGATGTTTCTAGGTGTCAAAAGGTCAGCTTTTGACTGGCACCTTAAAAAAACATAGACTATTTGGTACAACCAACTTGCACAAGCTGTTATTGATTTATACACTTTTTTGGAAAGTGAAGCATTACAGTCAAGCCTTCTTGTAAGAAAAGCACAAACAAGCTTCTCAGTTAGAGAGAACATTTCTGACTGGTCTGTCATAGAGGAGCAAATAAACCAGAGAATATTCACATTTAAGAAGCAAGAATCAGAGAGTTTTGACATTTGTTTTTTTTTAATTACTTAAACCAATAAATCGATTATTCAAATAGTTGGAGAATAATTTAATAGACGAAAATAAATCAATTAATCGCTGCTGGCAGAGATGTTTATATAATACGAAATATATTTGAATGCCAACTGCTCTGCTGTGACATTTAGCAGCTGCATATCTTTATCTCTGAGTCATGTCTGAATCACTGACTATGCAAATTACATCGGTACAAATATACCCAAACATAATCATAAAACATACTTTAACTGAGAGTCCTAAAAGCCTCATGGGAAATACACATATACATGTTGAATGACTTTAAATTGACTTGATCCCGTCTCTCAGGGCTTGGCGATCGAGACGTGTGGAGGAGATCTGTACGAGGAACTCTCGCCGTACGCCGAGGCTGAAGGAACTGAGGCCCCATGGGAGTGACTCACACACAGTTACACGTTCTTGATTATAGAAGTACAAATGATACATTATTAAGAGTCCTTAGAGGAGATTTGACATTTTGTTCTAGTAGGCTAAATGTTTGTTTATAAGTGTTCAACAACATACCTTTTCTAAAACGCTTGCTATATGTTCAGTTTATTTTTTGCTATTTAGTAACGCTGGAGTGAATTTATCAGATGTGATTTGAAGTGTAAATAAATCATTCTAAAATGTATTATTATTACATTGGTGGTGCGTTAAGAGGCTTTTATAAATATAAGAGGTGTATTATTTCATAAAGACTTCTCTGACATGAGAGTTTAATATCTGTTTTGTAAATGTTACAGAAATCTGTGTGCATCATTGATTATCTAAAAAATCGGCATGCCTTTTGTTTATGTAACACAAATAGAAAAATAATAAAAACCTTTCCATGTGCTGGAGAATGTCTTTTTTTATTGGCTTTTGCAACATATTCATTTATAAAGATACTTCTTGTGTGCAGTATCAACCAATCAATAAATACATGTGTAAACAACTCAGTACATAAATAAGCAATAAATAAATAGATTAATCTGACAGATAACAGACAGATTTTAGTTGGTGAGCAGATATGAAGCCAGCTGGTCTGCTCACATGCTGCTCGAATGATCAATAAATACACAAATAACTCAATCATTTAATAAATAAATATAAGGATAAATACATAAATAGCATGTAAGCAGATAAATAAACACATTGGTAATGTGACGGACAGATGTTAGTTGGTGAGTAGAGATAAAGCCAGAAGGTCGGCTCTGATCAGATGGGTTTTCATCTCCTTCCTGATCAGCTCCCAGGATTCAGCACTGTGGCCCTGCAGACAGAAGAATATCATCATTATTAAATAATAACAAATATATATATATCTATCTATCTATAGATAGATAGATAGATAGATAGATAGATAGATAGATAGATAGATAGATAGATAGATAGATAGATAGATAGATAGATAGATAGATAGATAGATAGATAGACAGATAGATAGATAGATAGATAGATAGATAGATAGATAGATAGATAGATAGATAGATAGATAGATAGATAGATAGATAGATAGATAGATAGATAGATAGATAGATAGATAGATAGATAGATAGACAGACTTACCATTTTTTTCAGGACGTGGCTTGAGAGTCTCTTGAAATACATGTGCAGCTTCTTGTTCTTCTTCTTGTGGCCCTGGCTCCCAAACTAAATGAATACAAAAGTCAAACATGATGAAACAGCTTCATTACACAGATACCATGTTAACTTTGCACATGTACTATGAATTGATTCTTTCATTCAACAGGTATGTTGATACACACTGAGACTTACACAGGAGTGAAGGCCTTCAACCTGCTGGGTTACAACATGGAGAAAGTTCTCCTCTTTGTTCTCCCATGATGCATTACTGTGATCCTCCTCAAACAGGGAAACAATCTCCTCCAGAACCTGAACTGTGAAATGGAGTTTATCCTCAGCCTGGAAAAAGAAGATCAATCACAGATTACAATAGGAAGAGATTTATTTATAACAGATAAAACAAACCTACACGTTTCACTGAAGAAAATAAATAGAGAAAATCAAGCAATGTGTTTGTCTTTTGATTTTTATTCCAAAAGTTGAGGCTGACTTACTGATGCTTTGGACGCCTGGTTGTATAGATGGTTAGGGAAGTCCACTTCAGCATCCTCAGTGGTGTTAGTGGAGTTATTAGCCTGCATCACACACAAACACACATCATGAAGTAAACACACAGTAAAGTAAACTCATTCAATGACTTTAAACAACTTCCAAAAGAAGTGCACTTACCATCGTATCTATTAGATCCAAAGACTTTTCACTGAGCTCTCTGTATTTATGATCCATCCATCTGCAGCTCAGAGAGGAGCCTGCACTGTACAGACTGAGAGACAGGCACACAAAGAAGACCCCGTTGAGCATTTTGAAAAGGTAAATTTCCTTTGTATGGAGTAAATAGTGATTTCTCTCGTGAACCAGTTGATGTGATGGAGCAGAGCTGCAGTGCCTCATTTATACAGCAGGACGCACCTATTTCATTTTCCTGACATACACCTGCGGGAAACACCTGCGGGAAACAAGTGCGGCTTTCACGCGCTCAAGGTAAACCTCAACATTCAAACATGTATAATGTCACACACATTTCGGATTCTAATCAGTCTCCTAATGAAATATGTGTGACACAATAAGATAATGTTGCAGATCAAGCTAAAATACTGCACCGAGTTTTAAAAGGCTACAACTTAATACAGTAATGGCACTAAACATTTCATATTAAAGAATACTTTCAACATAATCACAGTTCACTTTATATTATCACACAGATGTGTCCCATAGGGAACAATGAGTAACATGGGAATCATTTTTCGACTTTTAAAGGACTGTACACACAAACCTTTTATTTATTTTTGGGAAGAAATTACTTTTTGTTTATTCATTTAGTTTTAATTCGGTCTGCAGGATCTCCCTGCAATGGAAATCATGTGTTAAAAAAAAACAATTATTCTCGATTTGTTGTGATTGCCACATTAGTATTTTGTGGTTTCGTAACATTTATCTTGCATGATTACAACTGTAAATATGACTGCAGCGTGTTCACATATCTAACATGCCAAAAGAAGAAAGAAATCAGAATGTGTTCATTTAATTGTTCACATGCAATCTATTTATTTATGATGTATTTAATTATTTATTTATAATGTCTTAGTTTATTTATTTATAACGTATGCGTTCATTAATTTGTAATATATTTAAATATTAAGTTAAAGGGCATCTGTCTATATTGATGGCAGATCATTTGTTTTTTTATTTTGCTGAGAACAACATTTAATTGAAAGAAAAATGATTTTATAGTCAGTTAAATTAATATGTATTCCATCACATGGAACTGTGTTTATTGTTTTAATTCCTATCACAAACTAATTAATACAATCAACTAACGTGCAGGAACATGTGTTTCTGTAAAACCTCTCATGGTACTCACTGAAGGTACAAGATAGAATAGACTTTCATCTGTCCAGTCAGATCATTAAAACTGAATAAACAAACATTTACACATTACATCAGACATTATGAATGAGCTGCTGCAGTGCTATCAGTTTCATCACCTTGCTTTCACATTCAGTGCTGCAAATGCAGCAAACATGTCTGTAATCTGTTCAATCTGACCTGTGGGACTCTAAATCTTGTGTTGATGAAAGCTCATATTCTACAAATGAAATATGGGAGGAGTCTTCCTACCTGCTAGAAACAACATCATTTTAATGTGTGCAATTTGAAAACTAAATTTATGTCCTAACATCTTCAGATTCATAGCAGCAGTGATTGAGGAATTACTCAGATCCTTTACTTAGTACAAGGCAAACATAGCAACAGTGTAGAAACACTCAGTGAAACTCATGCAAGTCAAAGTAGCCTACAGCAGATTAGTGTAGCTAGTAATTAAATCACATTATATGATTTATCATCAGTTTGATACATTTTAATTTATGTTTGTTTGTAAACTACTGTAGTAATCTGATTTATATAATAATAATAATAATAATAATAATAATAATAATAATAATAATAATAATAATAATAACTCATTGTGCATATCGATGGCTGAAAATGTGCTCTTATCTGTTAATGAATTAAACTGTGAAGGAGAATCCCCTTCTCTGGTTCCCACGTTTAAAGTCGCCATGCTTTTGTTAAAACAACGTGAAATGTCACTGAGCAGTTCATATGAACGAGCGTCACAGCGCAGGCCGCAGTCACGGAGCCGCTTTCATTTTCTCCTGAAGGGAACTTCCTGTTTATGGCACCTCGTGCAGGAATGGACACAGTGCAATCACGTCTGCAGTTGTATTGGTTATTGAATTTTAGGAATAAACACAGAACTGAAGATGCATTTTAAGAATTATTGTTGTTGTTGTTTATATTGTTATTGTATTGAAGAGCGTGCAGACTGTTTAAATAGTCTCAAGTCATTCTATCTATGGAGCTTCATCTCTGCTCACCAACTACAATATGTCTGTCACATTACATATGTGTTATATTTTCTTACATGCAGTCTCTTTATTTATTTATTTGTGTATTTATTGATCATGTATTTGTTCATGTTGATCAACATGCTCTTTAGTTTTTTGACATACATTTGCTTTGAGCATAATTAAATATGTCTTTTAATTTCTTATGTTTTAGTATTTAACAAATAAAATCGAGTTTATTGGGGATGGAGATTTTTCAGTACAACTTTATAGTTTTTATATATTGATAGTTTGCCTCTTTGTTCTTTCACTACAGTACGAAATACGTCCAACTGCTAACACACAGACACAGCAAACACACAAAGTTCTGCTACTGAGCTGTTGCTGTTACCAGAGGATTTGATGATTATTTCAGATTCAGTTATTATTCATTGATACAAAATATAATCAACAAACAATTTATGATGTGTTATTGTTGATTAGGATTTACTGATCCCGGGAAGAAATAAAGAAGTTACCCAGCAGTATACAAAGTTTAACATCAGCTTCACTTTAAGCTGCTGCAACATTCAAGTGACTGGAATCTAAAAAAAAGGCAGGTATGAAGGTAATAAAAATATATATGACAAATATTAGATTAAAAGTATCTCTGTCCTGCTAATCACATGTACGCACGTGCGTCATGTGTCATGGAAATAGAACGTAGATCCTCTGACCCTGCCGAACATTCTGATTTATCACTTTGCACTTGGACTTGGACACGATTGGACCTTTTGCAAAACCAAACTTTTGAAAGCGAACTTTTGGAGTTTTAAAACCGCTGGAGAATCTACAGGAAAACAGATCTTGTTGGTAAACAAAACTTCTGCATCCCTGAACTGTTGGAAAGGCCCTTGGTCGTCCACTGGTCGGAGAGGAACACCTGCTGCTGTTGGGAGTCGCCAGTTTGGACTTCAACCGTGCAGGTAAGACCACTTTTTGATTTATATGTTGTTATTTAAATGATTTATGATTCATTGATTCAACCCTGAAACATCCTTAACAAGTTGTATTGGTATATAAATGAGTGTAACTTTTATAATGTTAAGCTGGACAGCTGTTAGGCCTGTTGGAAAAACTGATTTGGTGACAACAGACTCATTCGACGATTTCTCCGTGTAAAATGAGTATTTTGATTTAGATGTCTAACATTTCCCGGGACATGTGTAGAATGTATGAACAATTAGTGTAGTGACGTTAAACGCTGTTATTTTGGTTTGAGAGCATCAAATCTTCAAAATTTGACATCGAAATGACTGAAACAAAATGGCGATTGGGCCTAATTTTATAAAATGCCATAAATATGTGTTAAATGTGCACCATGGTAACGATGGAACTATAAGGAGCGGACGTCAAGACGCACAAGCAGTGCGCTTGTTTTGATTGTTGAAGCTTTAACCTATTGATGCAGAAACCTCTAACTACTCCTCTCAGCCTCACATTTTATCATATTAACATTAACTTGTTTTCAGATATTCCTCACTATACACCAACGGATTAAAGTTGTTGTTTTTATCTACGTGTCTGGTAGTTGCACTCTCCACCGTGATTGTTTGTGTAACTCTCTCCCCATTGCCCCTATCGCTCTCGTGCTTAGTTTTTATTCTAAAAATGTCTTTGTGGCTCTAAGGGCTGGAATCTGAATCCAGATTCATAGAAATGTTGAACAGAGCCGTTCATAAAAGCTCCTCCTCTCGTCGTCCAATAATTATGAAGCGTCATTCACTTTATTGCATCTTATGATAAAACTGTTTTTATTAATTTATTAATTATTATATTAATTAATTAATTAATTGTATTATTTTTATTATTATCACTGTTGTGTTTTCTCTGTTCAGCAATTCTAAAGAATAGATCAGAAAGTCCAACTCTTCAACTACATATTAAATATATTTGTAATATGTATAGTATAAAAAATGTTTCCACGGTTCACATTAACAGTTCAAATGAACACAAACTTTAACTTTGTTGTTCATTTAATTTCCCTTCAGGTGCCATGATCGACCTCATCGGACGTCCTTCAGAAGACGGCCTCCCTGAAGTCATCCGGGTGGTCGACTGCGATGAGGGCGAGGCAGGTGAGTATGTGATTGGTGTTGCAGGTGAAGGTGAGCTCCTTCCCCCGCTTTTCTCTGATGATGAAGATGGAGAAAGACATCCACCAATCGAGAGCGAGGAAGAGGAGGAAGAAGACTTTGAAGACACCGAAGACTCTGAAGACTCTGAAGACTCTGAAGATTTCATCAACTTCTCTGACGGTGTCAGCGAAGACTCTGGGTACGAATCCATATGGGAGGATGAAGAGGATGAAGAGGACTTTGAAGACGATGATGCTGCTGACATCCGATTTCACGACCCACTCATCCAGCAGCTCCAACCTCCACATTTCTGGCATGGATGGCAACAAGTGGATCCCCCTGTTCCCCCTGGTGCTCCTTCCCTGGGTCCTTGTTGTGATCCTCAGCAGTTGATACCTGCTCAGCATCCAGAGCGTCCTGAAGATGGTCTACTCTCAGTCTCTCAAAGGTCCGAAGAGTCTGCTCCCTCCACTTCAGGCTTCATCTCCATCACAAAGAGGAGTCGGGAAGAGAGCGACA